>NC_069506.1:99715718-100015718 GCF_027579735.1 Bombina bombina
TTGAAAATAATCTCTCATGAATGTGATCTACAAAGCAGTTAGGCTTGTAGGCTTACATGCTAAGGGGCTTCAAGGGGATAGCTAAAGGAGGAGAGGGACTAAGATAGAAAAACAGTAGTGTCTTTAAGGAGCGCTTGAAAGTTTTAAAAACTAGGGGAGAGTTGTGTAGAGTGAGGCAGAGAGTTCCCCAAAATAGAGGCCAGTCTAGAGAAGTCTTGTAGATGGAAGTGTGAGGAGGTAACAAGAGAGGAGGAGAGAAGTAGGTAATGAGCAGAGCGAAGGGGACAGGAGAAGCGAGTATCTGGATACTAGGTCGGAGATATAGGGTGGAGCAGTGTTATTGAGAGCTTTAAAAGTTAGTCAGATTTTATGTTTTATTCTGAAGGTTAGAGGAAGCCGATGAAGGGACTGGCAGAGAGGTGCAGCAGATGTGGAGTTATGTGTAAGGAAGATCAGCCTGGCAGAGGCATTTATTATGGATTGTAAGGGAGATAGACGGCAGCTAGGGAGGCTGGAGAGGATGGAGTTGAAATAGTCAAGGCAGGAAATGATGAGAGAGTGGATTAAAGTCTTTGTTGTGCCTTGTGTGAGGAAGTGGCACATTTTGGAGATGTTTTTAAGGTGGAGGCTGCAAGAATTGGCCAAAGACTGGATGTGGGGAGTGAAAGAGAGATCTGAGTCAAGTGTGACCCCAAGACATAGGGCATGCGAGGTTGGGGTAATAAGGTTATTATCAACAGTTAGATAAAGTTGGGAGGTAGGAATTTTGGAAGAAGGGGGGAAATAAGGAGCTCGTTTTTTGAGAGATGTAGCTTAAGGTAGTGAGAGAACATCTATGATGAAATATTAGAAAGACAGTGACATAAGTTAGTAAGGAAGCCGATAGGTCTGGTGCAGAGATGTAAATTTGGGTATCATCAGTATACAAATGGTATTGAACCCCATGGGACTGTATTAACAAACCTAAGGATGATGTATAAATTGAGAAGAGAAGGGGACCAAGGACAGAGCCTTGAGGTGTACCCCAACAGAAAGTGGTAAAGAGTCAGAGGATGTGCCAGAGAAGGTAACATGAAAAGTCTGGTTAGACAGCTAAGAAGAAAGCCACGAGAGAGCTGTGTCACAGATGCCGAAGGATTGGAGGGTTTGGAGCAAGAGAGTGTGGTCAACCATGTCAAAGGCTGCAGACAGATCATGAAGGATTAACAATGAAAAGTAGCCTTTACATTTTGATGTAATTAGGCCATTAATAACCTTAATGAATGCAGTTTCTGTGGAGTGTTGTGGGTGAAATCCAGATTGCAATGGATCAATGAGGGAGTTTAATGTGAGGAAATATGATAAACATGTATATACAAGCCTTTCCAGAAGATTTAAGGCGTAGGGGAGTAGGGAAATAGGGCAGTAGTTGGATGGGGATGATGGATCAAGAGAAGATTTTTTTTAAGGATAGGTGTAATTAGTGCAGGTTTAAGGGAAATATACCAGTGCTGAGGGAGAGATTGAAAATATGTGTGAGTGTAAAAGAGAGGGAGGGCAGTAATGTCTGGCTTTGCAGGTTTTGGACAACGGTTATTGGTTGAGGGGGTTGGAGACTGGTAGTGTGTTGAGAGATGATTTAGTTTCTGATGGATTCTATTTTGTTGGTGAAGTGGTTTGAAAGATCTTACGCTGAGAGAGAAATAGGAGGTGTGGGTGGAGAAGGGTGTTAAAAGTGGAGAACAGACATTTTGGGTTTAAAGAAAGAGTAGAGATAAGAGTAGAGAAGTTGTCCTGCTTGGAGAGGTTATTATGAGTGTAACTTGTATTTTCAATGTGTTTTGTGGCAATTTTTATTCGAGCATATCAGTTAACCAGAGTTCTGAAGTTGCACTATTTTAAACATTGAGATGTTTTGTTGGAACAATTTTCTACGGTAGCCCTTTTCAATAAAGCGCTGTCTCATTTCTTCGGTTTGGATTTCTGCCTGTTCAGTATTCGTGTTGTTCCTGCGTACCCTATAGAATTGTGACTTTGGAAGCTCTTTTTTAAGTGCCGGGGGGTGGCAGCTTGAAGCTTCTAGGAGTGAGTTCCTGTCAGTCGGTTTTCTATGTAGGGTTGTACCCAGTTTAGTGTTATCCTTATATATTTTCATGTTTTGCTGTAGTTAATTTTGAATTTCAGGGTAGTGTGCTCGCTGTTCAATTCATCAAACCATCTTTGTAGTTGTTCTTCGCTGCCCCTCCAGATAATCAGCAGATAGTCTATATATCTTTTAAAATATAAGATCTCTGATCTATTGAAGCACTCAGTCCCGTTATTCTCAAACTCTGACATGAATAGGTTAGCGTATGATGGGGCCCCGCTGGACTCCATATCTGTCCCCATCAATTATAGATAGAATTATCGTTCAAACCAGAAGTAGTTCTTCGTGAGGCAAATCTCCAGTATGTCCAGAATGAATTCCATAGGTGGCCCTATATAGGGCTATTTCAGAGTTTGTCTTCTGATCGCTGCCAGGCCTTCAGGGTAGGGGATAACCGTGTATAAGCCAATGACATCCAAGGTCACTAGCACATCATTGGTATTTATTTTCAGATTTTTAAGGGATTTGATCACATCTCCTGAATCTTTAATGTATGTGTTCATATTTTGAACAAAAGGTTGTAACAGACTGTCTACATAAGTAGCAAGGGGTTGTAAGATAGAGTTTACTGCAGATACAATGGGACGTTCTGGTGTTTTTCTTAGATCCTTATGGATTTTTGGCAAGGTATAGAAGCTTGGTGTCCTTGGGTAGTCCGTTATTAGGTATGATAGTCTGTTGATTGACCCAGTTATCCTCAAAAGCTCTCTTCAGGTATTCGTCTATTTCTGACTTGAATTTCGGGATTGGGTCTCTTGGTAGTTTGGAGTATGTCAGGTTATCATTCAGCTGAGTGTTGATTTCATCCTAATAGTAATGGTAGTCCATAATTACTATAGCACCTCCTTTGTCGGCCCTTCTCACCACTATAGTATTATCCCCAGTCAGTTTTTTCATAGCTGTTTTTTCATTCTTAGTAAGGTTAAACCTTACACTATCTCTTTGAGATTCAGTGGAGTGGTTCAGCAGGAGTGGTTCAGCTCTGTTTCCATTTTTTTACAAAATTTCTGGATCGTGGCGTTAGTGCTTTTCGGGTCAAATATGACTCTTTTCCTTAGACCCACAACCTGTTATTTCTCTGTTGAGCCAAAGAATTCTTTCAGTCTTAATGTCCGCTGCAAGTGCTGAATGTCAATATGGATGTCAAATCTGTCTGTATATTTAATTGGGACAAACGAAAGTCCTTTTTGTAGGAGCCAGTAATCTCTGGCTGATATTCACCACTATCTGTTCATTCATCTCCTTCTCGGGGGTCTGTTTCTTATTCTTAAAATGCTCCCTCCTCGAGTGGGGGCGTCCCCTCCAGCGTTTTTTTGACCTCGTTGTTATTCCTTCTCTTTGTATACCTGTCGGTATATCTTGTCCTGATGTGCTGTCTGAATCTGTGCCCAATCCTGAGCTGTCTACTGTAGCTAGATTTCATGGCCTCCTTGCCCTGTATCTTCTTGGGCGGAATTCTCTAAGCCTCTGTCTCTCTTCTGGTTTGAGTAGCCATTTGTAGACTTTATTTTCTCTGAAATCCTCCAGTACAGCTTCAAATTTTCTGTTCTTAAATGCCGTTAGTTCTTTTTGATATTGCTCCAGCTATGTCCGTAGTGTAGTCTCCCATTCTTCATCGTCATTCTGGAACAGAGCTGTGGTGTTTTCTGTGGTGAAATGTTCTATTTCAGTTTTAGTTTGTATTAGCAGGCTTCTAACCTCTTGTATAACAAGAAGCATTAGATCAAGTGCATACTTATTTAAAATGTTGCACCATCGCTCACAGAAGGCAGGGTTTACTCTTCCCAGGGTAGGGACATTCTTAATCCTAAAACCCCTAGGTATAAATCTTTTTCTATAGTATTCGGAGAAATATTGTTCATGCAGTTCCAAATCTTTCTTTTTCTTTTTAAGCTTCAGAAGGTGTGACAGTATGTGTGTGACAGGTTTATTGGTGGGGCCTGTAGTCAGTGCCTCAAATAAAATCTCTGTTGCATCCTCATCCGTATACTGAAAAACACTAGCTCCCTGGAGCCCTGAATCTTCAGCTCCTTCTATGGTTATGCCTCCTTGTTGTGACATGTTATTATAGAGATATTAGTCAGCATAAGAGTCAAGCAGTATATATATAAGGAAATCTCTTAGTAATCGGGTGCCCAAAACAAAGTAACAACAATTCCAGGCAGAATTCCAGGCAGAGTATGGCATTCACAAATCTTTGACCGGGGTGCTGCAGCAGGCAAAGCATACAAAACAAAAAGAAGTAGGCACTCACCGGTATTTAAATAAAGGATATCTTTTAATTCCAGAAGGTGTGACGTTTCGGAGTATTACCTCCTTCCTCAGACATAACAAGAAAGTGAATAACAGCAACCTCTAAATATACACATGTGTGAACATAAAACCACCTACTAATCATAATCAAGTAATTTGAATCAGCTGGAAGCATCAGGCGCATAGCATTAGTCACTAGGGGCGTCGTCCATAGCCTTAGTAACCAGCCAAACAAATTTAAACTAAACAACGTGGCTAATAAGATAAAAACAATGTTGCTCTTATGCTAACACTGTACATCCATAATCAACATCTACAACTTAATATGGGCGGACTACTGAGGTATTCATAAATACAACGGCAACTTCTATGGCCATAAGCAAAAGTATAATGACTAACGGTAAAATGCTATGCAGTCATATGTCAATGCGGGTAAAATACATATGTCAAACACATAGTGGTAACTGAAACAAAAAAGCTCAAACAAGTATGCATAATCCTTTAATGTGCAAGAATGTGTATTAAGTGAGATTTTAATATCTACAAGTAGTTCTTTTTATGTAACTATATGGCAACAGACAATAAAGCTCCAACATAGACAATATCTCATGAGATTTCCTATTTGTTGAGGCTTTTTTAAATGTGGTGAGGTATATTCCTATTTAACCACTGCTATTAAATATCCTATTAATTTCCACATATTTTAACTTCCTTTCTCTTTCTTAGAATCAGGTCTTTGACATCCTACACCTTCATAAATCATTAGGTTGGTAGTTTCCGTTTATCATTAAATATCTGTGAGAACATTTAGAAAACTATTTCTAATATATATAAATCTGAATCTGGAGTGTAGGTTTGGCCACTGCTATTTAAAAGGGATATAGCAGAATTAGGGGTTCATAAAAGGTCAACAAAATTAGTATGAAGAATATTTCTTTCATGTAATTAGCAAGAGTCCATGAGCTAGTGACGTATGGGATATACATTCCTACCAGGAGGGGCAAAGTTTCCCAAACCTCAAAATGCCTATAAATACACCCCTCACCACACCCACAATTCAGTTTTACAAACTTTGCCTCCGATGGAGGTGGTGAAGTAAGTTTGTGCTAGATTCTACGTTGATATGCGCTCCGCAGCAAGTTGGAGCCCGGTTTTCCTCTCAGCGTGCAGTGAATGTCAGAGGGATGTGAGGAGAGTATTGCCTATTTGAATGCAGTGATCTCCTTCTACGGGGTCTATTTCATAGGTTCTCTGTTATCGGTCGTAGAGATTCATCTCTTACCTCCCTTTTCAGATCGACGATATACTCTTATATATACCATTACCTCTGCTGATTCTCGTTTCAGTACTGGTTTGGCTTTCTACAAACATGTAGATGAGTGTCCTGGGGTAAGTAAATCTTATTTTCTGTGACACTCTAAGCTATGGTTGGGCACTTTGTTTATAAAGTTCTAAATATATGTATTCAAACATTTATTTGCCTTGACTCAGAATGTTCAACATTCCTTATTTTTCAGACAGTCAGTTTCATATTTGGGATAATGCATTTGAATTAATCATTTTTTCTTACCTTCAAAAATTTGACTCTTTTTCCCTGTGGGCTGTTAGGCTCGCGGGGGCTGAAAATGCTTCATTTTATTGCGTCATACTTGGCGCGGACTTTTTTGGCGCAAAAAATCTTTTCCGTTTCCGGCGTCATACGTGTCGCCGAAAGATGCGTCATTTTTTGACGTTATTTTGCGCCAAAAGTGTCGGCGTTCCGGATGTGGCGTCATTTTTGGCGCCAAAAGCATTTAGGCGCCAAATAATGTGGGCGTCTTATTTGGCGCTAAAAAATATGGGCGTCGCTTTTGTCTCCACATTATTTAAGTCTCATTTTTCATTGCTTCTGGTTGCTAGAAGCTTGTTCTTTGGCATTTTTTCCCATTCCTGAAACTGTCATTTAAGGAATTTGATCAATTTTGCTTTATATGTTGTTTTTTCTCTTACATATTGCAAGATGTCTCACGTTGCATCTGAGTCAGAAGATACTACAGGAAAATCACTGTCTAGTGCTGGATCTACCAAAGCTAAGTGTATCTGCTGTAAACTTTTGGTAGCTATTCCTCCGGCTGTTGTTTGTATTAATTGTCATGACAAACTTCTTAATGCAGATAATATTTCCTTTAGTAAAGTACCATTGTCTGTTGCAGTTCCTTCAACATCTAAGGTGCAGAATGTTCCTGATAACATAAGAGATTTTGTTTCTGAATCCATAAAGAAGGCTATGTCTGTTATTTCTCCTTCTAGTAAACGTAAAAAATCTTTTAAAACTTCTCTCCCTACAGATGAATTTTTAAATGAACATCATCATTCTGATTCTGATGACTCTTCTGGTTCAGAGGATTCTGTCTCAGAGATTGATGCTGATAAATCTTCATATTTATTTAAAATGGAATTTATTCGTTCTTTACTTAAAGAAGTACTAATTGCTTTAGAAATAGAGGATTCTGGTCCTCTTGATACTAATTCTAAACGTTTGGATAAGGTATTTAAATCTCCTGTGGTTATTCCAGAAGTTTTTCCTGTTCCTAATGCTATTTCTGCAGTAATTTCCAAAGAATGGGATAAATTGGGTAATTCATTTACTCCTTCTAAACGTTTTAAGCAATTATATCCTGTGCAGTCTGACAGATTAGAATTTTGGGACAAAATCCCTAAAGTTGATGGGGCTATTTCTACCCTTGTTAAACGTACTACTTTTCCTACGTCAGATGGTACTTCATTTAAGGATCCTTTAGATAGGAAAATTGAATCCTTTCTAAGAAAAGCTTATCTGTGTTCAGGTAATCTTCTTAGACCTGCTATATCTTTGGCTGATGTTGCTGCAGCTTCAACTTTTTGGTTGGAAACTTTAGCGCAACAAGTAACACATCATGATTCTCATGATATTATTATTCTTCTTCAGCATGCTAATAATTTTATCTGTGATGCCATTTTTGATATTATCAGAGTTGATGTCAGGTTTATGTCTCTAGCTATTTTAGCTAGAAGAGCTTTATGGCTTAAGACTTGGAATGCTGATATGGCTTCTAAATCAACTCTACTTTCCATTTCTTTCCAGGGTAACAAATTATTTGGTTCTGAGTTGGATTCTATTATCTCAACTGTTACTGGTGGGAAAGGAACTTTTTTACCACAGGATAAAAAATCTAAAGGTAAAAACAGGGCTAATAATCGTTTTCGTTCCTTTCGTTTCAACAAAGAACAAAAGCCTAATCCTTCATCCTCAGGAGCAGTTTCAGTTTGGAAACCATCTCCAGTCTGGAATAAATCCAAGCCTGCTAGAAAGGCAAAGCCTGCTTCTAAGTCCTCATGAAGGTGCGGCCCTCATTCCAGCTCAGCTGGTAGGGGGCAGGTTACGTTTTTTCAAAGAAATTTGGATCAATTCTGTTCACAATCTTTGGATTCAGAACATTGTTTCAGAAGGGTACAGAATTGGTTTCAAGATGAGACCTCCTGCAAAGAGATTTTTTCTTTCCCGTATTCCAGTAAATCCAGTGAAAGCTCAAGCATTTCTGAATTGTGTTTCAGATCTAGAGTTGGCTGGAGTAATTATGCCAGTTCCAGTTCCGGAACAGGGGATGGGGTTTTATTCAAATCTCTTCATTGTACCAAAGAAGGAGAATTCCTTCAGACCAGTTCTGGATCTAAAAATATTGAATCGTTATGTAAGGATACCAACGTTCAAGATGGTAACTGTAAGGACTATCTTGCCTTTTGTTCAGCAAGGGCATTATATGTCCACAATAGATTTACAGGATGCATATCTGCATATTCCGATTCATCCAGATCATTATCAGTTCCTGAGATTCTCTTTTCTGGACAAGCATTACCAGTTTGTGGCTCTGCCGTTTGGCCTAGCTACAGCTCCAAGAATTTTTACAAAGGTTCTCGGTGCCCTTCTGTCTGTATACAGAGAACAGGGTATTGTGGTATTTCCTTATTTGGACGATATCTTGGTACTTGCTCAGTCTTTACATTTAGCAGAATCTCATACGAATCGACTTGTGTTGTTTCTTCAAGATCATGGTTGGAGGATCAATTTACCAAAAAGGTCATTGATTCCTCAGACAAGGGTAACCTTTCTGGGTTTCCAGATAGATTCAGTGTCCATGACTCTGTCTTTAACAGACAAGAGACGTCTAAAATTGATTTCAGCTTGTCGAAACCTTCAGTCACAATCATTCCCTTCGGTAGCCTTATGCATGGAAATTCTAGGTCTTATGACTGCTGCATTGGACGCGATCCCCTTTGCTCGTTTTCACATGTGACCTCTTCAGCTCTGTATGCTGAATCAATGGTGCAAGGATTACACAAAGATATCTCAATTAATATCTTTAAAACCGATTGTTCGACACTCTCTAACGTGGTGGACAGATCACCATCGTTTAATTCAGGGGGCTTCTTTTGTGCTTCCGACCTGGACTGTAATTTCAACAGATGCAAGTCTTACAGGTTGGAGAGCTGTGTGGGGATCTCTGACGGCACAAGGAGTTTGGGAATCTCAGGAGGTGAGATTACCGATCAATATTTTGGAACTCCGTGCAATTTTCAGAGCTCTTCAGTTTTGGCCTCTTCTGAAGAGAGAATCGTTCATTTGTTTTCAGACAGACAATGTCACAACTGTGGCATACATCAATCATCAAGGAGGGACTCACAGTCCTCTGGCTATGAAAGAAGTATCTCGAATTTTGGTTTGGGCGGAATCCAGCTCCTGTCTAATCTCTGCGGTTCATATCCCAGGTGTAGACAATTGGGAAGCGGATTATCTCAGTCGCCAAACGTTGCATCCGGGCGAATGGTCTCTTCACCCAGAGGTATTTCTTCAGATTGTTCAAATGTGGGAACTTCCAGAAATAGATCTGATGGCATCTCATCGAAACAAGAAACTTCCCAGATATCTGTCCAGATCCCGGGATCCTCAGGCGGAGGCAGTGGATGCATTATCACTTCCTTGGAAGTATCATCCTGCCTATATCTTTCCGCCTCTAGTTCTTCTTCCAAGAGTAATCTCCAAGATTCTGAAGGAATGCTCGTTTGTTCTGCTGGTAGCTCCGGCATGGCCTCACAGGTTTTGGTATGCGGATCTTGTCCGGATGGCCTCTTGCCAACCGTGGACTCTTCCGTTAAGACCAGACCTTCTGTCACAAGGTCCTTTTTTCCATCAGGATCTGAAATCCTTAAATTTAAAGGTATGGAGATTGAACGCTTGATTCTTGGTCAAAGAGGTTTCTCTGACTCTGTGATTAATACTATGTTACAGGCTCGTAAATCTGTATCTAGAGAGATATATTATAGAGTCTGGAAGACTTATATTTCTTGGTGTCTTTCTCATCATTTTTCTTGGCATTCTTTTAGAATACCGAGAATTTTACAGTTTCTTCAGGATGGTTTAGATAAGGGTTTGTCTGCAAGTTCCTTGAAAGGACAAATCTCTGCTCTTTCTGTTCTATTTCACAGAAAGATTGCTATTCTTCCTGATATTCATTGTTTTGTACAAGCTTTGGTTCGTATAAAACCTGTCATTAAGTCAATTTCTCCTCCTTGGAGTTTGAATTTGGTTCTGGGAGCTCTTCAAGCTCCTCCCTTTGAACCTATGCATTCATTGGACATTAAATTACTTTCTTGGAAAGTTTTGTTCCTTTTGGCCATCTCTTCTGCCAGAAGAGTTTCTGAATTATCTGCTCTTTCTTGTGAGTCTCCTTTTCTGATTTTTCATCAGGATAAGTCGGTGTTGCGAACTTCTTTTGAATTTTTACCTAAAGTTGTGAATTCCAACAACATTAGTAGAGAAATTGTGGTTCCTTCATTATGTCCTAATCCTAAGAATTCTAAGGAGAAATCATTGCATTCTTTGGATGTTGTTAGAGCTTTGAAATATTATGTTGAAGCTACTAAATCTTTCCGAAAGACTTCTAGTCTATTTGTTATCTTTTCCGGTTCTAGAAAAGGCCAGAAAGCTTCTGCCATTTCTTTTGCATCTTGGTTGAAATCTTTAATTCATCTTGCCTATGTTGAGTCGGGTAAAACTCCGCCTCAGAGGACTACAGCTCATTCTACCAGGTCAGTTTCTACTTCCTGGGCGTTTAGGAATGAAGCTTCGGTTGATCAGATTTGCAAAGCAGCAACTTGGTCCTCTTTGCATACTTTTACTAAATTCTACCATTTTGATGTATTTTCTTCTTCTGAAGCAGTTTTTGGTAGAAAAGTACTTCAGGCAGCGGTTTCAGTCTGAATCTTCTGCTTATGTTTTTCATTAAACTTTATTTTTGGGTGTGGATTATTTTCAGCAGGAATTGGCTGTCTTTATTTTATCCCTCCCTCTCTAGTGACTCTTGTGTGGAAAGATCCACATCTTGGGTAATCATTATCCCATACGTCACTAGCTCATGGACTCTTGCTAATTACATGAAAGAAAACATAATTTATGTAAGAACTTACCTGATAAATTCATTTCTTTCATATTAGCAAGAGTCCATGAGGCCCGCCCTTTTTTGTGGTGGTTATGATTTTTTGTATAAAGCACAATTATTCCAATTCCTTATTTTATATGCTTTCGCACTTTTTTATCACCCCACTTCTTGGCTATTCGTTAAACTGAATTGTGGGTGTGGTGAGGGGTGTATTTATAGGCATTTTGAGGTTTGGGAAACTTTGCCCCTCCTGGTAGGAATGTATATCCCATACGTCACTAGCTCATGGACTCTTGCTAATATGAAAGAAATGAATTTATCAGGTAAGTTCTTACATAAATTATGTTTTTTTTTAAGGAAAGTATTGCCCCTATAAAGAACTGTTATAATAAAACAAACCGATTGTGCAGGTAACCCCTTAAGGCTAGAGAAAATTAGATTTGGTAAGAGCAGTCATGCTGTGGAATTTGCCATCCAGGGGGGAAGGTAACTACAGGCACTGTATATGAAAATATATATATATATATATATATATATATATATATATATACTGTTTGTGTGTGTGTGTATGTGTATATATAAGTAAACTCAAGGGGGGGTTTGTTTAAGCACACAAAAAAACAACAACATTTTTTTATATACTAGCACACATATTGTGGGAGTGCTGCCAAAATGACCAAAACAATTACAAAACAACAAAGAGGGTTGGCGCACATCCAAACACTTAAGTCCACATGTTTATAACATTTTATATACTGCAAAATCACTTATGCTAGCTAAATATTCTTAAATTGTTAAAATAAAATGGGATCATTGTCACGCAAAATTATTAACATATTTATGCTGCAAGACTGTATGCCTATATACCTTTAAATAAAGTCGGGATCTTAGTCACACAATATGGCCATATTCTGCTAAGCCAGTCACCACTTACAAGGTGTCCCAAAATAGACTGGTCCTAACACTAATGAGTTTAGCTTTGCTGGGCTGAGTCATTCGATTCTAATATTAAATACAGAATTCCAACATTGCAGTGCTATGCCTCAAATAATGACTGCACAGAATGAAACTCCCTAGCTTTATATATATACCACAATCACATTATCTGGAATACACCTGGGCTCCTGGGCTGGGTGGTGTGCATTAACCAAAGGGATTTGGTCAACTCCCTATTATAGAAGTAAACACAGGGGGGGGGGGGGGGTTGGTTAAGCACACCAAAAAAAAAAAAAAACATTTAGTGTTAGGACCAGTCTATTTTGGGACACCTTGTAAGTGGTTACTGGCTTAGCAGAATATGGCCATATTGTGTGACTAAGATCCCAACTTTATTTAAAGGTATATAGGCATAAAGTCTTGCAGCATAAATATGTTAATAATTTTGCGTGACAATGATCCAATTTTATTTTGACAATTTAAGAATATTTAGCTAGCATAAGTGATTTTGCAGTATATAAAATGTTATAAACATGTGGACTTGTGTTTGTATGAGCGCCAACCCTCTTTGTTGTTTTGTATGTGTATATATATATATATATATATATATATATAGTATCCCACAAAAGTGAGTACACCCCTCACATTTTTGTAAATATTTTATTATATCTTTTCATGTGACAAGACTGAAGAAATGACACTTTAATGTAAAGTAGTGAGTGTACAGCCTGTATAACAATGTAAATGTGCTGTCCCCTCAAAATAACACACAGCCATTAATGTCTAAACCATTGGCAACAAAAGTGAGTACACCCCTAAGGGGAAATGTCCAAATTGGGACCAAAGTATCAATATTTTGTGTGGCCAACATTATTTTCCAGCACTGCCTTAACCCTCTTGGGCATGAAGTTCACCAGAGCTTCACAGGTTGCCACTGGAGTCCTCTTCCACTCCTCCATGATGACATCCCGGAGCTGGTGGATGTTAGAGACCTTGCGCTCCCCCACCTTCTGTTTGAGGATGCCCCACAGATGCTCAGTTCTGGAGACATGCTTGGCCAGTCTATCACGTTTACCTTCAGCTTCTTTAGCAAGGCAGTGGTCATCTTGGAGGTGTGTTTTGGGTCGTTATCATGATGGAAATACTGCCCTGCGGCCCAGTCTCCGAAGGGAGGGGATCATGCTTTGCTTCAGTATGTCACAGTACATGTTGGCATCGTGGCCGGACTTTTAGCCGACGGACATTTGGCCGACACACAAGTGGCTGTCAGATAACAGTCCGGCCACGAGATAGATTTGATAGATAGATACATAGATTAGATAGATTAATAGATGCGATAGATACATTTGATAGATTCAATAGATAGATAAATATATTCGATAGATAATTTCCCAGACAGAGAATTACAAGACGTGAGGGCTGCGACCCATGGTAAGGTTCCCAGAGGCAGTTGCGGCGCTTGAGGCTCTGATTAGAAAAGAGCACTCTGGAGCGTATCTGCCCTCGGCCGAAACATTCTTTGGCATTCTGTCCGTTGGCCAAATGTCCGTCTGACAGAAGGCTGTCTTCCAAATGTCCGTCGGCCAAATGTCCGTCTGCATTTTGTCAGAACACCTGTTGGTATTCATGATTCCCTCAATGAACTGTAGCTCCCCAGTGCCGGCAGCACTCATGCAAGCACAGACCATGACACTCCCATCACCATGCTTGACTGTAGGCAAGACAAACTTGTCTTTGTATTCCTCACCTGGTTGCTGCCACACACGCTTGACACTATCTGAACCAAATAAGTTTATCTTGGTCTCATCGGACCACAGGACATGGTTCCATTAATCCATGTCCTTAGTCTGCTTGTCTTCAGCAAATTTTTTGTGCGCTTTCTTGTGCATCATCTTTAGAATAGGATTCCTTCTGGGATGACAGCCATGCAGACCAATTTGATGCAGTGTGCGGCGTATGGTCTGAGCACTGACAGGCTGATCCCCCCACCCTTCAACCTCTGCAGCAATGCTGGCAGCACTCATACATCTATTTCCCAAAGACATCCTCTGGATATGATGCTGAGCACGTGCACTCAACTTCTTTGGTCGACCATGGCGAGGCCTGTTCTGAGTGGAACCTGTCCTGTGAAACCACTGTATGGTCTTGCTCACCGTGCTGCAGCTCAGTTTCAGGGTCTTGGAAATCTTCTTATAGCCTAGGCCATCTTTATGTAGAGCAACAATTCTTTTTTTCAGATCCTCAGAGTTCTTTGCCATGAGGTGCCATGTTGAACTTCCAGTGACCAGTATGACCAAGTGTGTGAATTCAACACACCTGCTCCCCATTCACAACTGAGATCTTGTAACACTAACGAGTCATATGACACCGGGGAGGGAAAATGGCTAATTGGGCCCAATTTGCACATTTCCACTTAGGGGTGTACTCACTTTTGTTGCCAACGGTTTAGACATTAATGACTGTGTGTTGAGTTATTTTGAGGGGACAGCAAATTTACACTGTTATACAGGCTGTACACTCACTTCTTTACATTGTAGCAAAGTGTCATTTCTTCAGTGTTGTCACATGAAAAGATATAATAAAATATTTACAAAAATGTGAGGGGTGTGGGTGTACTCACTTTTGTGGGATACTGTATAATATTTTGTATTTTATATATATATATATATATATATATATATATATATATATATAGTATGTGAAGAAATATTAACTATGTTTAGGACAGCTATTATAAAAAGAACTTTCAATGTAACTTATTGCTGTCACATAACTTGGTAGGTATTTTATTATAATCTTAAGGATATATGGAAATCTGTGAATGTTATGGTCTTGTGTTTTATCAACTGTGATACATTGTTAGAAATGGAAGGATAACACATTTCATCTATATGAAGTATGTTAAGTTAAACAGATAATTTAATAACAAAGCCAAACGCTCGCTCACAATGGAAACCTCTTTACAAGTAGAGGTACATTTATGCAGCATAAAGTATCCACATCTACATCCACACAGGTACCGGTATGTATGTAGGTCTCTCGTGTTCAGTGTCCAGCGTCCCTCCTTACGATGTCCTTGCTAATCCATCTAGATATGCTCAGGAACTGCAGGGGGTAGTTCACAGTGACAACTCACAGTTTTTCTGTTGTTATCATCCAAGTACAGTCACTAGTGGTTGCTGTGATATTGCATGTGTGTTTCATGTGTATTTCCATACACGTACACATATAAACATAAAAAAAAAATCAGCAAACAAACGAATAAAAAGTATCTGTCGACCACCCGTACAGTGTGTCAGCATGAAGCAGTTTGTGGGCCTGGCCTTCAAGGCTAGTAGTCTATCCCCGCCTCTCACATTCCTCTACACCTGTTTAAAAGCTTTAACCTTGAGACATTCACAGTTTCTATTATGTACCATTGCAAAATGTGCAGACACGCTATGTTGCATATACCCCTCCTCAATATTTCTAATATGTTCTCCAATCCTCGCCTTAAAGCTCCTTTTGGTTTTACCAATATACTTCTTGGAACAAATAGATTCAAGCTGATGCACTACAAATTTAGAATGGCAATTTAAATTTCCTTTTATAGGAAAATTATTTCCATCTATCTCTGATGTAATCTGTATATCATCCTTATTTCTAAATCTACAACAAGTGCAGTTTTTCCTCCCGCATCTATAAAAAACTTATAAAAGGGTTCCATTGGTTTGGTGTACTGGCGGTCGACAGATACTTTTTATTAATTTGCTATTCATTTATTTTATTTGCTGATTTTATTATGTTTACATGTGTACGTGTATAAAATTACACATGAAAAATCATAGCATCCACTGTACCTGGGTGATATCAATGGCAAACTGTGAGGTATCACTGTGAACTACCACCTGCAGTTTTGAGGATATCTGGACTGATTATACATACAGGTACATGTGTGGATATTTTATGCTGTATTATTTCTGTCTACCTCTACTTGTAAATAGGTTTCCACTGTGTGGCGATTCTGTCTTATGCCAATACAGATTTAAACCCAGTTTCTACCTACTCATGTGAGGAGGATAACAGAAGCTTAGCTGCCCTTGTGGAGGACTTTGCAAGAGGGGTTTGCTGAAAAAATGTGTTACCGTAACACTCGGCTCATTCGTGGGGATCTGAAGTAAAGTACTGAAATATACACAGCAAGATGTAGATTCCCCAATTGGAGTTCTAGGTATTACGTGGGGCTCCATTACCCAACTGGTAACCAGTTGGGAGCTTGCTTATACATTTCATTTATAGTTAAAGTTTTTAAAAAAAAAATGGTTTACGTTTGGGATATTTAGTTTGAGAAATAAGTTCCTCTTACTATTTTGTGAGGAAATATATGTTTATTAATGATTCAGGAAGTTTTTTTTATTATTATTTTTAAAAGACAGGAAGTTGCAGCTTGTATTAATAACAAAACATTTAATAACAAAGTGGTTAAGTAGATGAGCAACTATTTAAACAGAAAAGATTACTACAATAAGGAAGTTGGATAAGTCTAAAAAAATATGTACTATATTTTTATAAAAAAAACATTTATTTTATTTTCTTTCTCTCTTTTTTTCTCTATCTCTCTTTTCTCTTTCTTTTTCTTTCTTTTTCTCTCTCTTCCTTTCTCTCTCTCGCTCTTGCTCTCGCTCTTGCTCTCTCTCTCTCACTCTTGCTCTCTCTTTCTCTCTTGCTCTCTCTCTTTCTTTCTCTCTCTTTCTTTCTCTCTCTTTCTCTCTTGCTCTCTCTTTCTCTCTTGCCCTCTCTTTCTTTCTCTCTTTCTTTCTCTCTTTCTTTCTCTCTTTCTTTCTCTCTTTCTTTCTCTCTCTTTCTCTCTCTCTCTTTCTTTCTTTCTCTCTCTTTCTCTCTTGCTCTCTCTTTCTTTCTTTCTCTCTCTTTCTCTCTCTTTCTTTCTTTCTTTCTTTCTTTCTCTCTCTTTCTTTCTTTCTTTCTCTCTCTTTCTCTCTTGCTCTCTCTTTCTCTCTTTCTCTCTCTTTCTCTCTTTCTCTCTCTTTCTCTCTCTTTCTTTCTCTCTCTTTCTTTCTCTCTCTTTCTTTCTCTCTCTTTCTTTCTTTCTCTCTCTTTCTCTCTTGCTCTCTCATTCTCTTTCTCTCGTATTAATGGAAGTCCCTGTTTGCATGGGTATCCACATACAGGTTGTTTTTTTTTGGGGGGGGGGCAAAAAAACATGCTGTGTCTGTCTATCTCTGTCATATATATATTTAATAGATTATATTCATACCTCCCATGACAGGAGGGGGGCTGTTTGGCTTTGGCGTGTCATGGAGGCGGGTTGGAGCAGTTCCTGAGAGCCAATACATTTGCCCTGATATGGTAATAGCTACTGGACAAACTCCCAGCACATGACAATCCCACAATATTCAGGATGCTGGGAGGTTTGTTATTTATAACCTTTCCATACACCTGGCCTTCATCAATATATAAAGCAGGAGATTTGATTGTTGTACACATATACTGCACATCATTTTAAAACTGGTTGCTCTTTGTTTGTATGTACAGAGCAAAACTCCAGGAGAAAAGTGGGTGTTTCACAAGTTTTTCCCCTGCTTTGGACACTTTTACTGGTTTGTGCACAACTCATCCACAGGAAAGAATTGCTTACAGGCTGATAAAGACAACTCCCATGACTCTGTACATGAAAAATGATGTGCCCCACAAGCATAAAAATAAAGTGCCAGATTACAATTTAACAACAAGCTGTTCATTATTTTGAGCTTGTGCAATCAATAACACTTGATCTTGCATTGCAAGTTGATGTTATGGTCTATGTTTTATATCAACCTTATCACAGTTGATCGTTTTTTTTCCTTTCAGAAAAGTTACCTTTTACGAGAATATCCCCCTCTGTACTCGCATCCTTTTAAAAGGATTTGTGTCATTCCACTCGTGGGGCATGCAGATATAGTGTAATTTTGCTGCTGTCAGCGAAATCACGGCAGAAAGAACACAGGATATCAGCACTGTAAAGCTGTTTGTGTTGATTTTTTAATCTAACAGAGAGTATGTGAATAATTGGGTCTTTAGGACTCATTGCTCACTGGATGATAAGCAGAACTCAAGAACAAAAAAAGTAAAACAAAACACTATCATATATTTTGTGAAGAATAAAATTACTACTGTGTTCCTTTAAGGAGTGGTATTGCAGTGAATGTGATTTAGCAGTGGTAGTTTGTTCGTTTTTTT
Source organism: Bombina bombina (assembly GCF_027579735.1). NCBI lineage: Eukaryota > Metazoa > Chordata > Amphibia > Anura > Bombinatoridae > Bombina > Bombina bombina. Next base: position 99,733,704 of record NC_069506.1, read on the forward strand.
GTTGTTTTTTTGTAAATAAATTTTTATTGAGGGTCAAACAGTTACAGAAAATGCAGTTTGCTCAATTAAGCACAAAACATAAGTTAAGAAATGTAAAACAAAGACAAAAAGACGTGTACAATCATAAACAGGACTATATCACTTGGTACAACTTTAGAGATAGATCAAATGCATAATATTTAGAGAGCAAACCTAACACCCCCTCTTTTTTTTCCCATCGGAAATAGCTGAGGCCACTTTTGGGCGCCAATGAATTCAATTTACTTATCGGAGGATTTTTGGGTGGAACAGGCCACTTTTGGACCTGTACTGATCACTCTCCTTCACATGCCTGCCAGGACCACGGGTAGGTCCAGAAAACTAAAAAAAATTAAAGGAGGACATAAAAAATAACATGATATGGGCTCATAACAGTAAATATGGTAATAACTAACATAGTGTCAGAGAAACAAATATAAAACTGAGTTGCAACTAGCCAACAATAAAAATAACTAAGGGTTGTTACAAGGGATAGACCGCTCTTGGGCCTATAGCTTTAAATCACATAAAAGACACAGGTATGTTTGCACATATCAGGCATAGTTCACGATTAGATAACAGTATGCAGAAATCTGAAGTATCATCAGTATATAGGATTACGACAAAACCTTATAGGTAATAAAATTATGAGAGAACTAGTTATCCCTAAAGGGCAGTTCTAGGGGCTGTAGTGTGGCCCTGTAAAATCTATTGGTTTAGAAAGATTCACATATATGTTGGCATAGTTACACATTGGAAAGAAATGAAATATCTAAAACCAGGACCCACATCATTAGCAGTGTAATACTTATAATTAGATAGTGCTATCCAATAACCGACAGATAACTAGGTCCATCATTGAATGCTTTGTTGCCGGGAACATATGGAGTTATTTAGTAATTATTACAGACAGCTATAGTGCAGTAACATTATATGGCTATGTACATATGACTAATTATTTAGGGCATAAGAAAAGAGTAAAGTATTGTCCTGGAGAAAGCGTCACACAATAATAAGGGGTATCAACAAGTTCTGAACATAAAACTGTATCTACAGTGCAGATAATACCTCTCTAAAAGGTAATATAAAGTGGGAAAAATAATAAGTTATACAATTTAAGTCCTCTCAGGGATCTTCATACATGCCCCACATGTCCTATGCCGTTAGAGGTTCCTTTAGATAAAGTCTCAGGCCCAAGGGCCATCATTTATATTCCCTAATATCCAGGATAGAATATGAGCAGAACCTTTACTCATCTACTGGAACAGGGCATATAAGTTTACCCTACACCAGTCCGTTCTCTCATACCAGCTGCAAAATTATACTGGGAGTGAAAAACCCAATCTCCAGATGTACCATCATGCCAGGCCTGCACGGTCCGCCTAAATGCTGCTCCCACCCACGGGTGCCAAACAGTCCGTCTGTCATCTTCTAAGCTGCGGAGCATTGGGGCACTCCCCACACCCTTCAGAAAAAGGTATCTCAACCTCGCTATCTGTATTTCCTTACATTTGCTCTCCGATGCCAGAGCCCCAAAGTGCGCATTTCCTCCAACTCCTCTCAGATAGTAGGCCTCGTCTCCACCGCTAGAAGTCCAGGTAGCTGTTAAGCTTTCAGCAGCTCTCATCGGATCTCGGGCTAGTTCTACCCCAGCTGCAAGAAAGCCTGTGTCGGGTTGCGCTACACTCCTCACTCCAGAGGCCTCAGCTGTCACCTTTCTCCGCTGTTCAGAGACTGTAATTTCAGAGTGAGCACGTTCCATACATGCCAAGAGAGATTCAAATCTAGCGCACATTATGTGCTCATATTCAGCCAACAAATTTTGCATGGTCACTAGTATGCCCGGCATGTTTATAACTGCAAAGAGTACAGTGATGATAGGAAAGATAAGAGAATTTACTTTATTCTCCCTTTACCCGGTTGCCGGGGGGGGGGGGGGGTGTGCTAAGGTTTTCCTCCACGAGGCCGCCCAAAACCTCAACAGTCCAGTCTGCGAGACTCTTCAGTACACAAAATTAGTATTGCCCAGTCCAGCAAAGTTAGCTCTCTTGCGTATAATGAAATTTAGCGCTGGATGGCATCTGAAAAATTAGGTATCCTGGCGGAAGGCATATCCTATAGATTGAGCTCCCAGATTAGCAGCCATCTTCTGCTAGAGCCTGGACACGCCCCAGTTTGTTAGTTTTAAGGGAGTACTGCAGAGTAGGTAATATGATGGTGGAAGACATAAGAGATCAGATATCGCAACAATGGTGGAAAAATTAAGATAATTGAGAAATTGCTGTAGTATGCAAATGTCATGCTCAGCTGAGCTGTGTTCAGTGGAAGGAGCTCAGATATAGATTTGTCTATAGTTGGTGCAACCTGCCCACTAAGGTAGAACTCCCAGAGCTAACACCCTTCTTTGAATTAGTAAAGAGCAAGTTGTAAAGGCTCAAAGAAATTTTTATTTATAACATAAATACTTTTAAGTATCACAGATGAAGGTACTGCTATAGCTTGTCAGAGACAGGTCCTGTGGGACGTGGCAGCCACTGTTACCGCTGGTGCTTGTCAGAGACAGGTCCTGTGGGACGTGGCAGAGACAGATACCGCTGGAGTTTGGCAGAAATTTACTAAGGGAGCTTGGCAGAGACAGATAACACTTGAGCTTGGCAGAGACAGGTGCCACAGGAGACATGACTTACGACCTATAGCTAGTCCAGAAAGGTTGTCTGCAATCCCTAGGACCCTAACGTAAGGAGTAGAAATCCGCTTTAAAGTAAAAGGCTGGAACCATACTGTTTTTTGTATTGATATCTGGATGTGGCAGATCCAAAGTTCCGTGTCATAAACACAAATTTGTGTGTGCTTTTTTCCACCACCTTGATTATTGAATACACTATTCCCTATATCATTTCTGGATCTGAAACAGATATTTTATCAGATTTTTTTTTTTGTAAGTAAAATGTAAGCCACTGTATTTGAAATTGATAGTAGAAAACAAAGAATCTACAATATATTAATTGTCCGTCTAAATAATTCGAATTTTCCATATTGAAGATTTGTACCCTGCGAGTATCCTGACAAAATGCTGTTTCCCAGTTCCATATAACTTGGAATAAACCTTATACTTTAGTTTGGAAGTATAAAAAATAATTTGTGGGGGGGGCGGAGCCAACTATGAAAGGATATGGACGCGTATGTCATGAGCTCCTGGCTCTTTTATGATATAACTATTTCTTTTTGGCGACTACAATGACTTTTTTCTCATCAAACGGGGTTCCTATCAGTAGCGGCACACCAGCTAACTAATTCCCACATTCCAGAAGGTCAGAGTAAAGACGGGAGAAAATCTCATATGCACATGTAACGTCTGCTCAAAATGGAGGCGGACATCATCGCAGCTCTTACTGTATTGGAGCGAGTCATGGACTCACAGTTTAATACTCTGACACATCAAGTGCTTTGTTTGCGGAGAGGAGTACCCGATTTGCTTACCCACGAGGCTGGCGAGCTAATATTTTATCCTGCAATGGAGGAAGGGGGAAGTGACATATTGATATCGGATCTGACTGAAACTTTTCACGCCCGATCTCATCCTGTGCTCAGTATATGCTCTGAGCTGGCTAAGGAGGTACAGTTTCAAGAGGTCATGTCTGCTCACCCGGATGGTCAGCTGAACGAGTGCTGTGGGGATGCTGTAGTGCCTCTGGATCATATGGCGAAGCAGCCGATTGTGACCGGACTAAAGTCTGGATTTATAGCAGAGGAGTTTTCAGCGTGGCACCTGACACATGCTCCATATCGGGTGCGGAGTGGAAAGACCCGCCTGATACTAATGTCAGGCAATAAGAGCGCCCTACAAGCAGCTTACTACAGCAGCTCGTTAACCCCAGAGATTCCTCTCCACAGTGTTTTGCTTGCTGGGCCATATAGAGGGACTTGGAGGGAGATTATGCTGCGAATTGGCAGCGTATTACCTTTAAAAGCTTATCTCCTCCTCATACTTGCATTACAGGACTTGAATGCCAAAAGAGGAATCGGGTAATTACAGACTGTCTACACCTAGACTCAGAGACAATCTCTTTCTGCTATTGGCATGTTTATCATAACTCCGGACATTGTTTATGCCTAAAAGTGTTTTAGATATAGTTATGGCACTAAAATGTCTACATTTTTGTTGTAGGATAGATGGGATTATTACTTGAGTGTTTTAGTTTTACAGTATGCTAATTAGTCTGCTTATATAACATTGAAATTTAGTATAAATGTGGAGCCATTAGCTCTATTATTATTGCTGTACCCCTGTATCTTGGTACCCCTGTTCCAGTATTGTTTCACAACAAGGAGGCACTTATTTGTATATTAGTTTATTTCCTTTTAACTGTGTCTATCTACCAGTGTTAGACTTCCTAGAGCCAGGGCTATTTATAGTCTGTAACTATACATACAACCTTATAATTCAGTGTATATATAGAGACACTAGCACTTGAGGTATCCTTATATATTGCTATCCTGGTTCTTATGATATTGCACAATGAGGAAGCAGTTACTAACGTTAAATTTATCACTAGGGATTGCCTTTCTATTAACACAGCACGCCCACCCGTGGGTATTGGGCCCATACCTAAAGGGTAACATAAATTTTTGTAAATATCCCATGATATTGGCGTGCCTATGCTATACTATAGTGTATCTGTATAATACAGATCTGACTGTTGTGATACTTTTCCCCTCCTGTATTATACCCTGTTTCCCGTTTCAAGCTGATAAGCTTTGTTTAAGAAGTCTTCAGAAATAGTAATTGAGCCGCTTTGGCTCATTCTGATGTAGAACAACCTCCATTGGATTCACTGTACCTAAGGTTATGGTTATTGCATATATTTAATTTTACTCTTTATACTGAGAGAATTTTTTTTTTTTTTTACCCTATATACTTAAGTCATCGCTGACTGCCATTACTTGCCATCCTTAAGTAACAGAACTCTTAATTGTACACCTTTTTCATACTTCCGGGACTACTGAGCACTGTATTATATTTACTTGTTTTGCATGCTGGTTTGGTAACAGGATATCTTTAATTTATTTGTTGCTCAACTGATGTAACGGAATCATAGGTTTGTCATATTATATGTATGGTGCAATATTACGCTCTGCAAACGTTAGGTGTCACATTTAGTATAAGTACCCCTATTAAGCTTCTATTTGTCCTCCCCTGTCTATCTTAAAACACTAAGGGGTTATACAGTTAAACATTAATGGATTTTGCAGATATGTTGTAAATCTTGTAACAACGCATATTTAAGCATTTAGTATAAAAGGGTCCTGCTAGTATTTAGGTTAGACATTTATGTGGCACCATGATGTTGATAAGTGTATATAGAGACATTATATAGAAGAGAAGATGGCTGTCTCGTACCGACTGTTTATCTAACTCACCTTCTCCGCTCCCTCCCCCCCCCCACGGTTTAATGTAAATCCCCGGGGGGTAATATTATCTTAGACATTCACCCAACCCGGTGAATTTTTTCCGCGGTATTAACCCGCCACCTTCTACCTATTTAGGATTATAAATCATGCCCATGAGGGGCTATATATCACTAACTTTCTACCTATATAGGTCTATAAATCATACCCATGAAGGGCTATATATCATTAATTACATTTTGCACAAAATAAATAAAACTATAAGGTATCAATGTAAATCTTGTATTGTATATATCTGAGGTATGCTAGTAATACAGTAGGATATACCTGTTCTCAATGTGTTTATTATGATTTACTTCTGTTATCAGCCGTGTCCATCCTGTAATAACTTGTTTTTTTTGTTTATATGTGGCTTTTGTAATGCTACTTACCTTAATAAAAATCTTTGATTTAAAAAAAATAATTTGTAAAAATTGATTCATTACTTTCTAAAAGAGAGTTATTTCATTACACTATCAAATTGGAGATAACATCAGACTCTTACACTTTGCTGTTCTACTTCGTGTTAAGAGAAGCCACAATGCTAAAATTATCTTTCTGTTCTAATCTTTCTAGTATTTATAATACTGGGGTACAATAGATTAGATATGAGTGTAAAATGTGTACATATTGGGGTCATTTGAAAGAAATCAAATGTATTGCACAAACCAGGCAAAGTTTTATGGATTTTTGTTTTTTAAAAAAAATAATCATTGGCATTCTTGAGAATTTGGAATATAAAAACATAAACTCTTTTTTGCTTATAATTTATGGATACAAAAAAGGTTAAAGACTATATATATATATATATATATATATATATATATATATGTGTGTGTGTATATATATATATATATATATATATGTAACTACAAGTATCACTAAATATATATTATATTTTGTGGAAGCAAAGGGGTTTGTTATTCTAAGTGAAAGTTTGTATCATGTAGTTAAATGGACCGTCTACTCCAGAATTTATATTGTTTAAGATAGATAATTCCTTTATTACCCATTTCCCAGTTTTGCATAACCAACACCCTTATATTAATATACTTTTTACCTCTGCAATTACCTTGTATATACACCTCTGCAGACTGCCCCCTTTTTTAATTTGTTTTGACAAACTTGCATTTTAGCCAATCAGTGCTGACTCATAAATAACTACACGGGAGTGAGCACAATGCTATCTATATAGCACACATGAACTAACACCCCCTAGCTGTGAAAACTAGACTATCCCTTTAATTTATTCAGATTAAATGAAATGGCTTAGAAAATGAATTAAAGTCAGCTGAGCATGCATATATCTATTTGTGTGGTCCTTCCAATGGATTGGAATAGAATTCAATATTTTTTTAGTTTTTTTATTTGTACCACTATGGCAGTTTCCATGTGTTTTTAGTAGATGGTGCATATACTAGAAATAACTCTTTTATTTATTGATTCTTCTGAAAACATTTTATATTATATTTTAAATTTCAGCCAGAACAGGACAACTGTGCCGTTAATCTACGCCCTTTGATATCGTTGCCAGCCAGATACAGAAGATAAGAAAAAATTAATCTTGCTGAAGAACTACAAAGCAGAGAGAACCTGTTATGTAACCCTTCATGGAAAACATAATCATAAATGAACCCACCAACACAAGCTGGAGGAGTCAAAATGGACAAAGCAACGAGTAACATAGAATAAACTGTGACAACCATCTGATATACAAAAAAGCATCATGGAAAGGCAAATTAGTCACATAGTAATCAAAGGAATAAAAAAAGGAAGTGCTAAATGTTGTGTAGTGTAAATATAAAATGTCAGATAACAGATACAATGATACAGAGAAGTTGGCTTAATAATCAGTCACTCACATACAGAATTGGTGTGGACCAATATACTGTAACAACACTACAGTTAAAGGGACATTGAAGTGTAAAATTGATTCCCTTTAATGTATTCCAATGACTTGTTATACCAGCTGCAGATTATAAAATATATCAGGAATTACTTGTTTGTGCTTATTTTTGTGTATGAAATAGCAGCCTTTTCTCATTAAAAACACGTCTATTTAAGGGCTAGATTACAAGGAGCGCAGAATTTTTAGCTTGCGTGCTAACTGCACTCAAAGTAAAGTCTATCGTGGAAAGGGTTTAGCGTGCGTATTACAAGTTGAAAGTGTAAAGTTAGTGCGCCACTTGTAATGTAGTGCTAAATGGGCTGAGTATGGGCAGACATCCTTATCTTTTTCTCTATACACGCATGCCTCCTAACCTTATCATTTTGTATATACACAAAGGCTGATACATAGGGCTCAGTTATTAAAACATTACGGATCAACCATGAATACAATTCTGACACTTGCAAGGGCTGCCCCTAGGGAATTCTATAAAAAATGACTCCCATAGAAAATAATGGAGCACAATGGAAAGGGAAACGTTACTGGGTAAAGTTAGCAGGGAGTGCACTTTAAAAATTAAAGGGATAGTCTAGTCAAAAATAAACTTTTATGATTCAGATAGAGCATGCAATTTTAAGCAACTTTCTAATTGACTTCTATTATCAATTTTTCTTCGTTCTTCGTTCTCTTGGTATCTTTATTTAAAAAAGCTGGAACCTAAGCTTTGGATCCGGACCATTTGTGGTTCAGCACCAGGGTAGCGCTTGCTGATTGGAAGGCTATATTTAGATACCAATCAGCAAGCACTTCCCAGGTGCGGAACCAAAAAATGGGCCGGCTTCTAAGCTTATACATTCCAGATTTTTAAAATAAAGATACCAAGAGAGAGAAGAAAAATTGATAATAGGAGTAAATTAGAAAGTTGCTTAAAATTCCATGCTCTATCTGAATCATGAACGTTTAATTTTGACTAAACTATTCATTTAAGTACTGCAGCCAATACAAATCAGATTACTTTTCTTTCCACGTATAGTATCATACAGTCATCTCTAGTATCATATGCCGTTTTTTTCTGTTCAGATAATTAGGTGTATTGCAAATTTTTACACAATCTCACCACTTTAGTTTGGGGGGAAAAACAGCGACATCTGCCAGGGAAAAGTGTTTACAAAATACATAAGAAATTTTAGCTGGCCATTTAAGAAATGATTGTGTGCTGCGTTGTATTGAGCCTGAGGAAGGGGGGGGGGGGAGGGCGTAACGTTGTTCTTTCTGTACTCCTGCTTCTGATGATAAAGTGAATGAAGAAGATGTTGTGTGTCTTTGCCTATTAAATATTAATTTCACATGTGCGGTGTAGTTTTATTATGATTTCTACTGTTTGTGTTAAATATTTTCGTTAATGCACAATTAAAATACAAATTTTGATTTTTGCATAACAATATCATTACAATTTTTGATGCAATTAAAGAAAGTGCTTTTTCACTGTGTATTTTTATTTATTCATTTTATACGATATTTAACTTACAATTTATTGTCAGCCCTATTGTAATTTATGCATCGACTTCAGATACTCAAAGGGACACTGAACCCAAATTTTTTTCTTTCATGATTCAGATAGAGCATGCAATTTTAAGCAACTTTCTAATTTACTCCTATTATCAATTTTTCTTCGTTCTCTTGCTATCTTTATTTGAAAAAGAAGGCATCTAAGCTTTTTTTTGGTTCAGAACTCTGGATAGCACTTTTTTATTGGTGGATGAATTTATCCACCTATCAGCAAGGACAACCCAAGTTGTTCACCAAAAATGGGTCGGCATCTAAACTTACATTCTTGCATTTCAAATAAAGATACCAAGAGAATGAAGAAAATTTGATAATAGGAGTAAATTAGAAAGTTGCTTAAAATGTCATGCTCTATCTGAATCATGAAAGAAAAAATTTCGGTTCAGTGTCCCTTTAAAAGCAGGTAACAACCCTTTGTGGAGACACACTGTTCTCAAACTGCCTTTATAGTTAGGACAGGAATTGCATAGTACTGGCCAGATTTCTTATAGAATCTCAAAAGTCGAGAGAGCTTTATAGAATCAGATCCTCAGAACTTGAGCTTTTCTTAAAATAGAAAAGAAATAAAGAATAAATAGAAACATAATAAAGGGGACAACATGTTGCAGTATAATGTCCCTTTAAGATTTTTATGTGATTTGAACATTTTAGTAATTTGTTTAATTTTTATAATGTAATTGAAAAGTGTTTAGAATGTGACTTTCAATAACTAGATCATATTGCTGTCTCTGTAGCATTTTGTAAGTTATATAAATTGTATCCTTAGAGAGTAGAGGTATATATACAGGGGTCTCAGAGACTAGGCCAACACTCCTATGGGGGACATTTGGCCCTGCAATGAGTTGTACCTGCATCATGTCTGGCCACTCTGTGTGCCCCCCTGTGAAAAGTGTCTCACAGTATCAGGGAAATAAAATAAATCATATAATGTATAAAAGCATTTTATTATTGCACTTTTGCTTGCATAATATGTGTTTAACTCCTGCACATGGGTAAAAAGATATATTTAAAGGGACAGTCAACACCAGAATATTTGTTGTTTAAAAAGAATGATAATCCCTTTATTAGCCGTTCCCCAGTTTTGCACAATCAACACAGTTATAAAAATACACTTTTTACCTCTGTGATTATCTTGTATCTAAGCCTCTGCAAACTGCCCTCTTATTTCAGTTCTTTTGACAGACTTGCATTTTAGCCAATCAGTGCTCACTCCAGGGTAACTTCCCGTGCATGAGCTCAATGTTATCTATATGAAACACATGAACTAATGTCCTCTAGTGGTCAAAATGCATACAGATTAGAGGCAGTCTTCAAAGTCTAAGAAATTAGCATATGAACCTCCTAGGTTTAGCTTTCAACTAAGAATACCAAGAGAACAAAGCAAAATTGATGATAAAAGTAAATTGGAAAGTTGTTTAAATTTACATTCCCTATTTAAATCATGAAAGTTTTTTTTGCACTTGACTGTCCCTTTAAAGTCAGCTCAAGAGCTGCTACTGAGAGCTAGCTGAACACATCATTGGCTCACCAAATGAGGCATATGTGTGTATCCACCAATCAGCTAGCTCCTAGTAGTACATTGCTACTCCTGAGCCTACCAAGGTATGTTTTTGTCAAAGAATACAAAGAGAAGAAAATAAATGTAATAATACGGTTAAATTAAAAAGTCTCTTAAAAGTCTGTGCTCTATCTCAGCCACAAAAATTTTGACTTTCGTGTACCTTTTTAGAAGAATGTTTGGATTTGCCTTTACAATATTGTGGTAGAGTTGCCAAATGGCCGTCACTGTGTACAGTAAGGCTGCACAAATGCATGTTCTCTGGCACCGACTAATCAAGGGGGGTAGCCTTAGAGAAGCAGATCTTCTTTCTCCTATGTGGCTGCAGGCTCAGGTAATGCTGATTGCAGACAAAAATAAAATGGTGCCTTTTAAAATGGAGGGCCACCACTGCCTTTAATGTTGGCCCCATCAGGGTCTAGTTCCACCCCTGCTAGAGAGATACATGCATCCATGTATATAAAAGTATTGGCACAAATCTTCATATAAAAAAATGTGATGACTCGCCTCAGTGTTAAAGTAATAGGAAATTCAAAATTAAACTTGCAAGAATCAGAAAGAGCATGCAATTTAAAGACACTTTTAAAATAACTTCTATTTTCAAATGTGCTTTGTTCTCTTGGTATCCATTGTTGAAAATGAATATGCACATATCCTACACTAGTGGGAGCTAGCTAATGATGTACACATTTGTCTCTTGTGATTGGCTAACTAGATGTGTTCAGCTAGCAGCCAGTAGTGCAATGCGGTTCCTTCAGCAAAGGATAACAAGAGAATGAAGCATATTTGATGATAAAAGTAAATTTGAAAGTTGTTTAAATTGTATTTTTGAAACAAATCATAAATAAAAATGTTTGGGTTTCCTGTCCCTTTAAACACCCATAAGGGTTCACCCATTAGTATAAACCGTGAACTTCATTGCTACCTTTCAGATCTAATGTTACAAATATAGCCAAAGAGCACACAGAGATTTAAAAAAAAATGCCATTGTAAGGTGGTATATTATAACAAAATATTATTAATTTTAAGGTGATTTTGAAATTATTGTTTAGAGTTTAAAATTGTATATACAAATCTTCTTCTTAAAGTTATTTTTTTCCCAGGCTCTAATTGTTCTCCATATTATGTGATCAGAAGAAAATAAATATGACACTAGGTTTAGCAACACAACTACAGCATTGTTATTTATACATGCATGCAATGGTGTCTTCAGTACTTACTTATTGAGGGTGTCAGTAACATGAGGTCAGTTTCTGCTAATAACCAGCAGTGTTCTGCGGGTCCTGAGCAGTATTTCTACTCTGGGTTTAACCCCTTTGCCAGTGTTAAATATATAGAGCTGCAGGGTAACTAGACGCAGAATTACACACTCTAACATATTAGAGCATGCTATTTTTTTACTATATTGGCCCTTTAAGTGCCCTCCTCCTCATGACTGAGTTTTCATTTTTTCTTTCAGGCAGTTTTTTCAGCTTGTCAGTTTAGCACTCCTGCAAAAACTTTTTACTTGTGATATGCGCTCAACACGATGCACGCAAAAAGCTTACTTCTAGTGGAGTTAATGCGCAAACGGGAGCACAAAATACCGCTCCACTCGTAATGTAGCCATATGTAGGGGACAGGTAAACCTTTAACTAAGTGGGCCAAAGTCATACTAAAGACCGCAGCTCCATAACTTGTCCTGCTCTGAGGCAATGGACAGAAATCAACCCGATCGAATATGATTGACACCCCTTGCTAGCGGCAAATATGCAGGGGGCGGCATTGCACCAGCAGTTCACAAGAACTGCTGATGCACTGATAAATGCCGACAGCGTACGCTGTCTGCATTTATCGATGTGCGGCGGACATGATACGTTACTTCGTATCATGTCCGCTCGCACATTCATAAATATGCCCCATAGAATGTACACACTAATTAGAGTACGCTCTCAAGATCATTAGCATTAATGTTTGTGTAAGAGCCCTAAAAAAAATTCCCCTGGTCTGTCCCTTTTAGTAAAGTATTTCTATATAGGACCGGTGTCTGGATTTTTAGGCTATACAGATGTGGACATATTTTGCCTCTTCCCCTACACTGAAGAAATTACATACCCTGCCATTACTGCTTCTTAACAAAATGTTTGCGATGTTCTAAACAGCTAAAGAAAATTATTTTATCTATAATGGAGAAAATGGATTTCAGTTATTACATCAAATTCTTGACTGTTAATCATATTTATTACAATTATAATAGCTAAAATGTTAATTTCTCCGTGACATAACATAATAAAGTGGTGGCTTGGTGCAACATCAGCAAATCGGTGGTGACTCTGGAAAATTAATCAAACAGTGGTGATAATATATAAACCTGGAGGCAGAATGACCTCTTTTTCACTGTTATACCTAGATTGATACTAGCATGGCTAACAAAAAAAATTATTAACCTGAAAGAAGGCAAGTTCTTAAAGGGACATTCCAGCTAAAATATTAATGCACATAGATGAATAGAAAAATATTTGCAATATACATGTATTGGCAAAAATGATTCTAGTTACAGTTATTACTATTTTAGTGTTAACATTTTTCTCTGCACATGTATGTGAAGCATAACAAGATGTTCTCAGTGCACCATTATTTAAATACTGCAGCTGCTCATAGCATTAGTGGGGCTTGTATCATGTCAGCAATTAACAAATTGAGTCAATACCAGATGGTACAAGCACCTTAGGCTCTCTGAGCATGTGTTCTGTTTAAAATGCTGGTGCACGGTGCATACTTAAATACATTTTTGAAACAGCTATAACTTTTACTAGAAGCATTTTTGCCATTGCATGTATATTACAAAAATACTTCTATTCAAAACTGAAATGTATCCATGTGGATTCCAATTTTGGCTGGAATGTCCCTTTAAGCAGATAACCTGTCCTCCTGCAATTGCCAACTATGATGTATATAATAAACCAAGTAACAAACAGTTAAAAAGACAATCAAGTTACACAAATGTGTGTCCTCCTAAGACTGTATCCTACCATCAATGGTTTCCAATAGTAAAACAAACAATGTATTCTCAAAATATCATTTTTTGTAATTAAAATTTTAACTAACTTTATAAACATGCGTGATTTGACTGTCAAGAAAAAGAACTAAAGAATTGGGAGTCTATTACAGATAATACTGGCTAAAAGGTTCAATTAGAAGTCAGTGTTTTTACCAGGTCTTCTGTAATTTTCTTTTATTAAAGTCTGCCAGCTGCAGAACACATTGTCTAATGAATTTATTGTTTTATGATAACTGTGCAAATCTATTTATCTATCTATCATCTTTGCAAGGGGAATCTCTTGAACAACTAGAATGTTGAAACACTTGAAAGTGATGCAGCATAGCTGTAAAAAGCTGACTAGAAAATATCACCTGAGCATCTCTATGTAAAAAAAATAAATATATATTTTACCTCAAAATGTCTTAAGTATTCACACCCCATTGTAAAGGACTTTAAGCAGCAAATCAGTATGCCTGTCCTGGAACCTGCAAGGGAGCGTTCCTCATGCACATTCATGTTATTTCCCTGTTCAGTTTAAGGAAGATTACTATGAAATCTCATGAGAGTTAAGTAAAATCTCATGAGATCACAGTAAAAGAGTTCATGACCTCAGTACTGCTGAATCTGATTGGCTGCTTTTCTTTTCTTACCTGCAGCTGGACAGCAGCTGAAGTATAACTTTTTACACAGGACTTACTCTGGTGACCTGATGAAATTGTGAGGTAAAATACATTCCTTTGTTACATAGAGATGCTCAGGTGATATGTTCCTGTCAGATTTTTACAGTTATGCATATGCTTTAGCATATGAGTATTATGTCCCTTTAAAGAATCTTTATTAGATTTAATACTTAAAAACAGTGATATAGTATCTGAAGTGTATATGGGTGAGAACTTAAGCTCTAGTGATCATCAGTCTGTATGGTTTAATATCCAGACAAAGGTACTGTGCATCCATAGTAAATAAAAGTTTAGAACAACTGATTTTTTTTACATGGGCAAATACGTAAATGAATATCTAAAAGTGATGTCACAGATTACAGGAATACAAGAACAGTGGGAATATTTTAAAATTGCTATGCTAGATGCAACTAAACACTGTATTCGGCTTGTTTCTAAAAGAAAAAGAAAACCAATATGGTTTTCAAGAGAAGTAGCATATACAGTTAAGACAAAAAAATACAGTCTATAAAAAAATCAAACTCACTGGCTAAGAAGAGGATAAGGAAACATTTTTAAAGAAAGGCTTGTGAATTCATGGAATAAACTTCCAATTGAGGTGGTAAGCTCAAATACTGTAAAGGAATTCAAAATGCCTGGGTCATGCATAAGGCTATTCTAAGAAAAATGTAATGTAATATGGGTAGACTTGATGGGCCTTTTTGGTTCTTATATACCGTCACATTCTACATTTCTCTGTCTATCTATGATCTCTCTTCTGTCTGTTTATGTCTGTCTACCTAACATTTATTGATGTAGCTTATGCCCGTGTAGCCAAAAATCCCTAAAAAAAAATTGTTTACTTGTTAATATAAATTAAACAGATACTCCTTGACCACGAAAATGAAGCACCATCACAGTTATGCGGTTTAAAACAAAGCTTGCTTTTATTTCTATTTCTTGAACAGCAGTTTAGATGTTATCATATTCAGCTTAGGTTGGAAAGTGCTGGGACATTCCCAGTGACCCACTGACGCGTTTCGGCTCGCTGGCCGTAATCGTAGTGTGGTCTGGTAGCCTCTTTCGGCTCTTTTTAAATCTATAGGACTTTGCCTATTGGTTAAAACCAAAAACTGGGAATTAACCCATTACTTTCCAAAATTACTCATGCAGAAATATTATCCTACTCATCCTTTCTATGGACAGTTTGTTTGTATCTAAATAACATCTCTATATCAAATTGCACAATAAATAGTAACAATACTGGTTACATTCTTAAACTTATACTTAATATAAATAGTTATAAATTCCTTCCTCATCCAATGTTTAATTGTCCAGTGAGCTACCTGTATAACTATACATAGTGCAAATGTCAAATGACCAATAACCCCTTGTTTGCTTCTGATTTTATCAAATTTTCTTCCTCCATCAAATTATTCCAAACTAGCTTATGTGTGTTACTGTAAGTTAAAAACTATTATTCATACATTTGGTGTTGCAATTAATTGACACATGACAACCGATATCATGTTACTTAATTCTTTGATACACAGACTACTGCCAGAAATTTATCAGATCATATTCTGAATTTAGACCTTGTGGCAATCTGGTCTTTAGTCTGTGTATCCAGAATATTTCTCTCTTGGATAAAACTGACTCTCTATCCCCTCCTCTAGAGCCCATATGTACATCATCTATTATTGTCCATCTAAGGGTTTTACTGCTTTTATTATGATGATTTTTAAAGTGGAGCACTAGTGATGTGGTTAATTTACCTAATTTAATATTGGATAGATGTTCTCTAATCCTGTATCGTACTTCTCTTGTGGTGAGTCCAGTGTATTGTACTTCACATTCTATACAGGTTAAGAGATAAATTGAATATGTGGCTCTACAATTCGTACATCCTTTGAATTCAAAGGTCTCTCCTGTTACACAGCTATTGAACTGATGTCTGGGATCTAATTTTTCACAGGCCTTGCAATGTAAATTACTACATCTAAACACTCCTCTGTGCTCTAACCATGAGCTTCTTCTTGGGGTCTCAGGTTTCAATTGTGTAGGTGCAATCCTGTTTCCAATAGACAATCCCCTTTTAAATGCAAATCTGCACCTTCTTGGATTTATTTCTTCTAACCTATCATCAGCTTTCAACATAGATTCTTTTTAATGATTTGGCAAATTTCCTCATATTGATTACTATATTGGGTTACAAAAGTAACCATTTTCTCTTCTTTTGTATATTGCTTCCCTGATGATTCCCTGTAGTTCAGAAATAATGATCTATCCTGACCATCTATATAATTTCTATGTCTTTTTGCGAGTAACCTCTTTCTCTCAACCTTTTATTGAGTTCATCTGCTTGTATCTGGTACACTTTTTTGTCAGTACAGTTTCTTTTGAGCCTTATATATTGACCCCTTATAACAGATTTAAAGACCCTCTGGGGGTGATTGCTACGGGCATGCAAGATGGTATTGCCCGATATGGGTTTTCTATACAGCTCTACCTCAATATTGATTAGTTTCCCTCCTTTTAGATTGACATCTAGATAATTTATACTGTTTTTGTTCATTTCACAGGTAAATTTTATTCCTGCATCATTTGTGTTAAGCTCTGCCACAAACTCCTCCGCCTCCTTGGGGCTACCACTCCATATAAATATCATATCATCTATATAACGTTTGTAATAAACAATGTGGTCCCTGTTCGTATTTTCACCTCCAAAGATATGGGACAGCTCCCACCATCCCATGAATAAATTCGCATAGGATGGTGCAAATTTTGCTCCCATGGCTGTCCCACATCTCTGGAGGTAAAAATCCCCCTCAAAGGCGAAGAAGCTGTGGCTAAGCAAAAATTCTGTTACTCGCAAGATATATTGACAGAAATCCTCATCAAAGGTTTTATTTCTACGTAGGAAATAACTTATTGCTTCAAGACCTTTTCCATGTTTAATTGAGGAATATAATGAAACTACGTCTATGGTAAGCCATGAGTAGTTCTCTTTCCATTCCACAGAATCCATATCTAGTAATAACTGTGTAGTGTCCCTTAAAAAACTTGGTAACTGTTTCACCAATGGTTGGAGAATTTCATCCAACCATTCTGAAAGATGTTCAAAGATTGAATTAATACCACTTATTATAGGCCTTCCCACCACATTTTCTAGAGATTTATGGACTTTGGGCAAAAAGTTGAAGATCGGAATTACCGGATGTTCTACCATCAAAAATTCCTTGGTTTTGGTATCTACAAAACCACCTTCTATTCCGTCGTCAACTAAATGCCCAAGTTCCTTTTGGAAGCGTTGTGTAGGGTTGAATGCCAATTTTGTGTATTGATGAAAATTATTCAGTTGTCTATGGGCTTCATTGACAAAGAAGGCTCGGTCCATGACTACGACCGAACCTCCCTTGTCAGCCGCCCTAATTACCAGATCTTTTCTGTCTCCCAATTTCTTTAACACCAAATACTCTTCTTTGGTCATTTTTTTTCTTTTGTTATGACTTACTTTATAAGCTAGTTTGTTCAAATCTCTTTCAATTCGTTTTTGGAATTTTTCTAAAATCTCCCCCCTTGATTGAATAGGATAAAAAGAGGAAGCCTTTTTCAGTGTTGGTCCTTTTATTATTTGCTTTGTAACATTTTCACTATTGCTTTCATCATACAGTGATTCCAGAATTACTAGGTCACACTCCTCCTGATAGCTAAGGTTCCTACTCATAGGATGTCTCTCTCCTCCAGACTGCAAATGATCACAAACGTCTCCACTATCATCATTTTTGAAATGTTTTTTTAAAGTTAAATTACGAATCAATTTATTTGTGTCAATTAGAGTCTGGAAGAGATTAAAATCCTCACTTGGGACAAAATTTAGACCAAGACTCAATACCCTGGTTTCAGTTTCACTTAGTTCTGAGGAGGATAGTTCTGAGTTCTGAATTCACTTGTATTTGGTTTGTGACCTCCCTCTCCGTGGGGGCAATTGTTTCTCTCTTATTCTTCCATCTCCTCCCCCCCCTTCTGATTCTTTTGTGTTTATCTGAAAAACCTGCGCTATTTCTTGATCGATTTCCCTATTGGGTGTAGCAGTAGATGTCCCTGGTATAGGGGGTCCCTCATATTTGGAAACTCCTTGCATTGCATTATTTCTCAATATAGAGCCTTTCTTAGGTTTTGCTCCTAATTCTGTCATATTAGTTAGATTTTGTCTATCCTCATCTCCTGAGTTGGACCCTTCCCCTGATGTATGTCCCTCCTCTTGAGAGTCCCCTTCACTATCTGAAAAAGTGACCTTTTTTGTTTTTTTATTCTTATTCTTTTTTCCTTTCCCTTGTTTATTACCTTTATTACCAGGGAAATCATTATCCCTTCTATAGTTGAATCTTTGTTTTCTGTTCCAAATGTATACCTTATTTGTTTCAAAATCTATGGAATCTCTAACAAATTTGTCATGCTTAATTTCCATAATTGTGCGTTTGGTGTCAGCTATGATGTCGTGTAGTATTTTATTAAATTTGGAAAATTGTAATTCCCCTTTTCTACGATTGCATTCAATCTGTAAAACATCAATCTCATTGGAAACCTGATTCAAAGCCTTACGTTTAAATTCCAATAACATTCTCATTAATCTTATGGAACATTCTGACAATATTTCATTCCAGTTTTTCACAAATTCTGCATCATCTACTACAAAAGTGGGGAATTTGTTTACTCTCAGACCTCTGGGAATTAACCCAGCATCCAGATATTTTTCTAGAGTCCATACGTCCCATTTAAGCCTGGTCTCTTTTATCAATAAATCTTCAATTGTTTCAAACAACTTGCTTAAAGAGAACATGGAACAGTCCGTGGTAAACACACATTCCAAATCGCTCCGATCACTCACTCTGTCCACAGTTGGTTTAAGTGAATAGTATTGCAAAGTTCCTTCATTATTAACTTCTAATTCCATGGTATACGCTGCTCAATGCAAAGTTAAATGTTATCATCAAAGTCCACCACTTAGTGGCTTAACAAGAACTCCAAGATATGTACAGTGCTCCAGCTAATGCGGGCAATCTGCCGCTCCTAAATATTCACTCCTTTGCTCAGCACCTGTCACGTATCCAATATTGTCAAAGTCCATATGTTAACCCCACTGCTTTTAGTACTGTGACTCTTGCCCTTTGCCACTATTCAGTACACACACAACTCTGACCAGACTTGTAGATTTCACTCACATTCGCCTTTTATTTGCCGAAGTTCATCTCCAGATAAATATAATCACAAGCAAACCAAATGCAAACAAAAGCAATGTTCACCTGTCTTCTGGAGACTCCAGTGTCGCGGATAATCCGGCTTTTCCTTTCTCTGCGTTTCTGTGCGTCTCTGTTGTCTTCCGTGTGTGCACGCTATGGCGTACCGGGCGTTCCTCCGTCACAGGGTAATAAAAGGCGAATGTGAGTGAAATCTACAAGTCTGGTCAGAGTTGTGTGTGTACTGAATAGTGGCAAAGGGCAAGAGTCACAGTACTAAAAGCAGTGGGGTTAACATATGGACTTTGACAATATTGGATACGTGACAGGTGCTGAGCAAAGGAGTGAAAATATAAATTAAAACCATGAAAATGTTAGACACCCTTGACATTGATCTTGATCTGCCTGGCCAGTTTTAATTTTCAACTAATACTAAGCCACAAAGTTGTTAAGACCAGAAGGTTCAGGGCAGAGTCTCTATGGTCCAGGGGAGGAATTGACATGGACCAGGTATTTTGAGGTAGACTGAGATTTATTTTATAGATAATAGAAAATGAACAGAGTAGGTAATGTGGCTGGAAGGGCAATACGTCAAATATGGTGGTTCTAGATGATAACATTTGTGGTTGCAAAACGTTTACCACAAACTAAATATTATAATTATTATCGGTTATTTGTATAGTGCCAACATGGAAATAAGTGTGGGACCTCATCTTCTACTTTCTGTTCCCACTTTGATTTCTTTTTTCATCCCCCTTCTCCTATCTTTACTTGTTATTTTTTTTACACTACCATGTAAATTCAGGGCAGCTGACACCTTTAAGCATTGGGGTGTTATAGCATGGAGTAGGTGAATAGAATCACCAAGCACTCCATGGAACCATCACTGTGGACAGAGACTCCAAAATGAAGCAATGTCACAAAATTTGGCTCCTGACTATCTGCATATGTTTGTCTTTATTTACAAAAAATATTTCTATTGCTATAGGTCCCCCTTTTGCAATCCACCACAGCAATATTCCTAATACCCAAAATATACCTCCCACAAATCCCCCAATGCAAAATTAAAAAAAAAAGCAGAATGTAGTAATTTAAGGAAAATATATCTGCAATTACAAGGTTTGCTGTAAATTTCTAGTAGAGCGGCAATAGAAGCAAAAGAACAGAAGGACAGATACTTTAAAATTTAGTACAAAGAATAAGTGGTAACTTCTAGAGTTTTCAGTATACCTGGATGACCTGATGTAAGACTGTTAAATGTCTAGATAAATATCTAACAATTCAAAAGATATGTTGTCAAGAAATATAATATTGCTGTTAATAGTATCCAGAGCATTAACAATTTGTTTCAAACGAGCAGGTGAGACAGAGAGAGGATTCTTGGTTGTATGAACAATTAGGTCAGGATCTTCTGTTATCGATTCATGAGAAAACAGCCTAGGAGCCTGGTGATCAAAGATCTACTGATTGGAGAGAAATTGTAGTGCATACTTCACAGGGTTTAAACTCACTGAATGCTCATAGAAAAAGGGGGATCAATCCATTACTGCAAGATATCTCTTGTTTCTGTATCCAAAGGAGAGACAAGCCCAGTGCAATATAGCACGTCTTGTAGACGGGAATGTGAGGCGGTAAAAAGAGAGAAGGAGGTCATGAGCAGAGCGAAGGAGACCGGATAGGAGAGTATCTGGAGACAAGGTTGGAGATATAAAGGAGCAGTGTTAGGGTCGGGATTGCGTGTTTTATTCTTAAGGTTAGAGGAAGCCAGTGAAGGCATTAGCAGAGAGGTGCATCAGATGAGGAGCAACCTGTAAGGAAGATCAGCCTAACATAAGCATTTATTATGGATTGTAAGGGAGATAGATGGCAGCTAGAGAGGCTGGGAAGGATGGAGTTGCAATATTCAAGGCAAAAAATGATGAAAAAGTGGATTAAAGTTTTAGTTGTTTCTTGTGGTAGGAACTGTAACATTTTGGAGATGTTTTTAAAGTTGAGGTGGCATGAATTGGCCAACAACTGGATGATTGAGAGTGAGAGATCTGAGTCAAGTGTGACCCCAAGACATCGGGCATGTGAGATTGGGGTAATGATGTCAATGGTTACAGAACGTTGAGGGGTATAGATTTTGGAAGGGGGGGGGGATACGGAGCTCAGTTTTGGATATATTTAGCTTAAGGTAGTAAGATGACATCCAGGATGAAATACTAGAAAGACTGTTGGTGACACGAGTGAGCAAGGGAGGGGATAGGTCTGCTGCAGATAGGTAGATATGGGTATCATCAGCATACAAATGTTATTGAAAATTGTGGGACTTTATTAAGGAACTTAACAATGATGTATAAATTGAGAAGAGAAGGGGACCAAGGACACAGCCTTGTGGTAAAAGGTCAGAGGATGCACTGGAGAAGGCTACACTAAAGGTCCCATTAGGTTGGAGGAGAACCACGAGAGGGCTATGTTGGAGATGGCAAAGGATTGGAGGGATTGGAGCAAGAGAGGGTGGTCAACAGTGTCAAAGGCTGCAGATAGATCAAGGATTAGCAGAGAAAATTGGCCTTTTGATTTTGATGTTATTAGGTCATTAGTAACATTAATGATTGCTGTTTCTTTGGAATGTTGGGGGCAAAATCTAGATTGCAATGGATCAAAGAGGGAGTTTAATGTGAGGAAATGTGATTAACATGTATATAGAAGCCTTTCCAGAAGTTTTGACGCAAGGGGGAGTAAGGAAATAGGGCGGTAGTTGGATGGGGATGATGGATCAAGAGAATATTTTTTGAGGATAAGTGTGATTAGTGCATGTTTAAGGTTTGAAGGAAATGTACCAGTGCTGAGATAGAGATTAAACATGTGTGTGAGGATTGGAGTAAGAGTATGAGAGAGGAATGGCAGTTGTTGTGAGGGGATGAGATCAAGGGGACGGGTAGTGAGGTAAGTGGTTGATATAAGGGTTTTGGACATCACTTATTGGTAGAGGGGATTGGAGACTGGTAGTATGTTGAGAGGTGATTTCATTTCTAATAGAATCAATTTTGTTGGTGAAGTGGTTGGCAAAATCTTGAGCTGAGAGAGAAGTGGAAGGTGGGGGTGTACGGGGGAGGGTATTAAAAGTGGAGAACAGACATTTTGGGTTTAAAGAGATAGTAGAGATAAGAGTAGAGAAATATTCCTGCTTAGCAAGGTTAAAGGCAGAAAAGTATGAGTTTTAAAATGAACTTGTAATTAAGAAAGTCAACTGTACACAGGATTTTCTCCAATGTCACTTAGAAGGGCGGGGACATTTGTGTAGGTAGCTGTGAATGAGTGTGTGACTTTCGAGCTATGGGAGTAGGTACCAGTGTAAGAGTGGAATTATAGTGATGGATAGATTGGTCAGGGCAGAAAAATGAGGAGATGGAAGAGAGCAGAGGTTTAAGAGAGTTTGAAAGATGTTGCTTATCTAGTGACTTGATGCTTCTATGGAATTTAGTGTAAGTGTTAGGAGTCAGAACAGTAGGAAGTGATGTTATATTACAAGTGAGGAGATGATGGTCAGAATGAGGAAATGGGGAATTTGTGAAGTTTAAGGGAGTGTATTGATAGCTGAAAATCAGATCGAGAGAGCGTCCATCTTTGTGAAAGGGAGAGTCGGACCATTGTAACAGACCATAAGAGGAAATGAGCTAGACAAGTTTTTTTTGCAGCAGGGGCAATGGGGTTGTCAACAGGGAGGTTGAAATCCCCAAGAATGAGGGCAGGGGTCTCTGAAGAGAGGAAATAAGTTAGCCAGGCCACAAAATGATAAATAAATTGAGTTGAGGAGCCAAGGTGGCAATATATAACTGCCTTGGAGTGTGGCTGAAATGGAGACCCCCATGTGACAGTGCAGAAGAAGAAGCTGTGTCTGAAGGAGAGAGACAGTTTTCTGTGAGAGAAGGAAGTGTTGAGGAAATGGGTGTTGTCGTGGATAGAAGTAAGCTAGTTGCACACAGAGCAAGAGTTCCAGAGTGCACAAATGATTGTGTTGCTGGTTATAGATAAAGAAGGGACTTGAATAAGGTTTCCAAATTTCTGGTTCCTAGGTCTATGGCAAGGTATTCATGGGTGGGCGAGTTTAGGAAGTTGGCGTGGACTGGGGTTTTGCCATATATCACCAGCAGTTAGTATGAGCAAGAGGGAGAGTGACATAAGATGAAATACAGATTTGCAGTAGTGAGTATTTTTGGAAGAGGTACAGGAAGGAGAGAGGGATTTTAGGAATGTGTGAAGTTCATGAGAGCAAAAGTAAGGTGAGAATAAAAGAGATGGTCCAAAGAATAGTGCAGATGGTCAGGGGGGAAGTAAATGAATAAAGTCATTTTTTATAAAGACAAGACATAGCAAGCATGAAGATATGGAGCATTTATTTTTTTTAAAAAAAAGGGAAACAGTGAGACACATAAAAACACTTTATTACCGCAGCCCTTGCTTTGTGTATTGTCCTTTGTTCAATCCTTGTTCTAGTTCTTGTATTTTGCTTAATTGTTTCACTTATAAAATGCTCACTTCAGAAATGTGAACATATGCTATTATGCTATTATGATAGTGCACACTGCCTATGCAAGGCACACCATTCAGTGCAATGCAAACCCCAAGCTAGTGTTAAATTTATAGGCAGGGCAGTCAGCTGGGTCCACTAAATTAGCTAATTACATGGTATAAGATTGTTAAAAAGGCCAATTGGAATGTTTGATTCTGGCCTAGTAGGGCCAGGGTGAGTTAAGTTAAAAAACAGAGAGAGATGGAAGTTATGTCATTATAAATATAAGAATAATATCAAGTATTGCAGGATTGAACATCACATGGCAATTGAAAGGAATTAAAAATAAGATATTGGAAATATCACAATAAATACAGGAATTAATTAATAGCTAGCAATCATATGCTCAGTTCACATTCATATCAAAAGAGAGAGTTATATATATTAAATATAACACCAGAAAGCAGTGACTGGTGTAGCAGATGTTACAGGACTTTACATACCAAAAGAGAGTTTCACAGAGGTGAAAACTCCATAAACCAGTGAATAGTGCAGCAGATGTTACAGGACTTTATTCACATGCCAAAAGAATTTGTGGTTCCGCCCTTTTTTTTGTAGAATTCAGTGAGTTCAGCCCATGTGATGTCTGTACTATAATTACTCTCTAAACTAGAGAATATTTGCTTATAGGACCCATAGAAGGCAATGAAGCTCTCTGGGAAACAAACTGATGCTTTCAGTTCTCACTTTTATTTTAAATAGAAGAAATACAAAGTTCAATTTCATTTGTAAAGGATACATATAAATATAGAAAGTATGATTCTAATTTTTTAAAGTTACACAGAAACTGTAAAAGCATAATCACAATTTGTAAAATAACAATCCTAAATACACTGATGTATACAAAATTAAATACAAAATAGAAAGGAATCTTTTTATAAAACAATCTGATGTGTAAAGTAATATAAAATACAAAGGACATAGGAAGTAGAAAATTACAAACTTGAACCTAGTGAAATTGAGAAACCACCTGGTTAACTTTAGAGTCAAATTTCAATCTTTTTCCAAGATACATTAGGTTTTTGTGTTCTGTAAAAATAATAATAGGGTAAGATGCATCGCTATCCATTGATAGTTAGCTTGATTACCAAAAGCTCTAAGTGGCAGACATTGTGATTCTTTCTGAATCTGATCATTTTAATAAAAATAAGCACAAAATGGAACTGCCATTGGAAAAATTAAAGGCTTTGAAAGATTTGTGTAAGTCACCACTTATGCGGAACAAAAACATATTCTTGAGTATCCCCAGTGAGCTACTACTTTACAATATTATAAGTGACTTTAATCATTTTTAAAGACAGGTAATCTCAGCAAAGATTTCAAATTACTTCTATTATCAAATTTGCTTTGTTATTGGGATATTCTGTGAAGATATAGATTGGTAGCATCTTGGGCACTACATGACAAGAACTAGTGCTGACATCTAGTGCTCTTGGAATGCATAACATTCTAGCAAAACTGCAGCCATATAGTCCCTGCTTTTTAACAAAACATACCAAGAAAACAAAGAAAAAATGATGAAAGAAGTAAATTAGAAAGTTGTTTAAAATTGCATGCTCTATCTAAATCATGAAAGAACAACTTATGGTTTTCATATACTTAAATAAGAAATAAAATTCATGAATTTGTAGAAAGTTGTTGAATGTATTACGCTAGATTGTGTGAATGAAGATAGTTTGTATGAAGAATTTTGTTGTGCCAAATTGTATCAAATTGCAAAACAGTTTTTTCCATTTACTACAGTATAATCTATTGATTTCCTTCATGAAATGTGTTGATTTCTTAGTCTCCCTTATTTTCTTCAAAAAAAGTTGGCAACCCTAACCCCAGTTCAATCTTTAATGGGGCAGTAAACTTACAAACTAATGCTATATAATTCTGCACATAGAATGATATAACATTAGCTTACCGGCAGCTTTATACATTAAATTATTGCAAAGAAATTATAAGTAAAAGCTCCACTCTTTGTTCTACTGAGCGGGTCTGTTTTTTCTACAGCACATCTGGCAACACTGTCTAGTCACAGTGTGCCCCGCGCCATTAAAATGAATGTAGATCGCTCCCACAATGGTCTAGTATCAGGAGCAAGCTACATTTATTTTAATGGCGCGGGGCACACTGTGACTAGATAGTGTTGCGGGTGTGCTGTGGTAAAACCAGACCCGCTCAGTAGAACAACGAGCAGCGTTCTGGTAAAAGGAGCTCTTACTTATAATTTCTTTGCAATAATTTAATGTATAAAGCTGCCGGTAAGCTAATGTTATATAATTCTACACTATGTGCAGAATTATATAACATTAGTTTGTAAGTTTACTGCCCCTTTAAGTTTTTTTTAGTTTAGTTGGCAGAGATGGCAGAAGCTCTGTTTATTCCAATCAAATTGTTACAAGAGGTCACAATTTAAGGCTGGAGGAAAGGAGATTTAAGAGCAATAAAATTATGGAACTCATTACCTTAGGAGGTAGTAAATGCCTTAGATACATTTAAAAATGGTTTAGATGCATTTCTGGCTAGAAGCAGAATTCAGGGATATTATTGTTTGTGTTAAATGGGTCACCTTTTTAATGGGATTCGTTTAATCTTAACTGGAACTTTATTTGTTAAGTATATTAAGATTTGTATAGGTTGACCTTGATAGCCTTCTTTTTTCAAACTCACCTACTATGTTGCTATGTTTTCCTGTACTTTAACTTTGACATCCTGTTGTTGGGAGTTTCATACCTTTCTGAATAACTGAAAACTGATACATGCATGATACAGAACTTCCTGAGTGGTTAAGTGATAGACTGAGGTTTTACGCCTTACATTAGTAACATTTGAATTTTAACAAGTAGACAGTATTCTTTAAATGTACATTAGGGGCTTAAAGGAAAGCACTTTGTGTTGTTAAATACATCAATATTTATATTGTACAAGTACATTTATACAAGTTAAATTAATTCTGCAGTTACTTATCCTTTGTAAGACTATTATTTGTGTAAAGTATAAAATAGGTCTACGCATTCAAATATTGAATACTTTTTACAATTGTATAATTGCACTTTTGCAACATCCACTCAAAAAAAATATTGGATTATCTTTAATTTTGTATACATTAATACACTTACAAATAGTGACTTCAATAATTAACAAATAGTGACTTCAACAAGTAGTGACTTCAATAAAGATTCTTAAAGACAGATACACCACATGTTTACAATAATCCCTCATATGATAGAAGAGGTTTCTCTATTTTAAAGGAGGGGTTACTTTAACCCTCTAAGTAGCATGTGAATGACATAGCAATTACAATCACCTGTCCTCTAGGTGGGATTTAGAATGTTGTGAATCTATCAAGGATACTAGCACCCTCATTTATGTTTCATTAGGAGGCAAATAACACCACATTTTAAAAGACTTCTTTTTCAAATGTTTAGTTGGCTATTAGGTATCACCATAGCAACACTAACTCACGTCAGAGAACAAAAGGCATTTAGAACAAAAAGGAGGTGGGGATTTCCTACTGTTGCTCCCCACAATGCTTAGGAATGAATTCTCTAAATCTCTCCAGAATAGACGTGGTTTTTCACGCTGACTCTCGCAGGGGCTGCCATGGTTAAATTATTGTAAAAATGGGGTAGTCCCTGCAAGTAGCAAGGTAGCTCCTAGATAAAGCAATGGAGCTCACTGGAAAGGGACACCTCGTCATAGAGCAAAGTTTTCAGGACTCGGAGGGGGCGCCTTTAAAAATAAAATCCTGCAACCAATATAAATCACATTACGCTGCTTTCTGTGTATTGCATCTTACAACCTCTTCTATTTTCGTATGCATGCGTTTTCCTATTAAGGTAATAATTATTTATAGTGTTATAAGAAAAGCCCGCCTTCTAGCCGGTGAGAAAAAACAGTAAGATATGCATTGCGAAAATCTTACGCTGGGGATAAATGGACAGTATCATCATGACCATGTTCAGTCCATTTTTTGCAAAAGCAAAAATTTTGCTTTGTATTTTGTACATATAAGTATAAATTTCTATGCTTTTTTAATAGAATTTATTCCTGTGAAATTTACATACAAATTTTACATTTTTGATCAAATAAATTTTTTAGTGAAGAATTTTGTATCAATTTTTTAAATCACCTAAACAATACAATTTTTTTCCTGCATATTTTTATAGGACTGGTTTAATTATCAATGTTCTATGATATTTTTAAATTACAAATTTAATTTTGCTCTTTTTCCTATACGAAAATGCAGTATTCACCCCTTAGTGGCTTTATAGAATTCCACCAGGCAAACAGGACTGGCGAGAATTCTTATAGAATCTCACCAGCCCAGAGAGCTATAGAGAATCGCCCCACAGTGAGACATTATACCTCTTATTTGAAAACACTAATTTTGTAGTCTGTTTGTCAAGCAACCAGATGATTGCCTTTGACTTTAACTAAAGCCTCCCAGAACAGGTCCAATTTTGGGAGTTCTGGTAACTCTAAACCCTCACATGACCACTCACTTGAAAGATGGCAATCTCACTATTAAAATAAAGGGTTTAATTTTATTAAAGTTGCCAAATAATCATAATAATAAAGATCAGCTTGCAGAACATGCTTGCCTCACATTTTGGGTTGTTATCAGAGCTCAAAGATACCTGTTTTAAAGGTATTAAAAATATTGAATATTTTTATGGTTATGTATTTCATCCTTCCTTAATCTTTTTTGCATTTATTGTAAGTTGGTACAAAGTGACAATAAAAAATTTTTTTTTTCTAATTTTCAAGACTTATCTTTTATTAAACATCATAGGTAAAGAATTCTAAATGTTGGTGTGTTTTGAACCAAAAAGGGATAGATTTGAAATGTTTAAGAAAAAAGTACTCCCATGAGACTGTTTACCAACTGTGACATAGAAAATTACATAAAACTGCAATTTGTATTTTAAAAAGTATTCCTATATTTTAGATATTTCTACATACTAAATTTATTTTCCAAAAGTATTTGATCTGCTGGAAAAAAGTATGATTTGTGGAGGTACTATAAAGAAAAATCACTGAAACTGTTGTAAAAGCAGTGCAAACTGATAAACATGGTGTGGAATGGCTTAGCAGTTAAAGAGTTAAGTATTTTATTTGCATAACAAGATTATGTATATATGTTATAAAGTATTACATAATAATAATAAAAAGAATTGATAGGATAAAAAAATACACGCCACCCTTTCCAACTGTCAGTTGGCGATTATATGTAAAAGACAAATTTGGAAATTTGAATCCAAATAATTCAAGATTATGTACAATGTGCATAACTTATTTCTTATAAGCTCAAGTTGGTTGCTTCAAGGTCTTACAGATGAGTATGTTTGTCTCTAACTGATTATCAAAACCTTGGCTACTTTCCTTTGAGCCTCTTATTGTTGGCTGATTATATTCTTTCCCAGTTATGTAATTGTTTGAATGGGTTGATCCACCTTAAGATACTTTTGATTAACTTTTGGTCCCATAAAAAAATTCTGAAGTATTAAATCATTTTTTTAAAAATTACCTTCGGGTATGGTTGCCATAATTCTCTTCCACTGATTGGAATGAGAGGGTTGGGGTGGGGAGTTTATCAATAAATAATAAAAACATACTACTAAAGTATCAGTTAACAATGTTTATTATTTTTTATATAATTTAATTTATTAAGGTTCCCAGCAATTTGACACACCAAAAGCCCAACATATTATATATGAATATCCAAAAGAGACAATTGGTTATGTGAACTGTTGCAGAAAAATCACAAATACACACGTGACTTTCCACTGTACAAATATGTTGCTGTATATGATTCAACTATTAACTGAGAACAATAGATAACCTGACTGGTCCCTAACTAATAATCACATACAATATTATGACAATTACTTTAAGCACCCCAGCAAGCTTCTCCTCTGATTTGCTTGTGGTTTTCTACCCAGACTAGACCAACTCATGTACGCCATGCCGACTGACTCACAAGTCAGTTTCTAATATCCAACTCAATGACGACAGCCAATGTCTGAGTTACAGCCCACAGATCTGCTTCTTGAAGCAGCAGCAGCTCCCAATATGCCTCTCTACACAGCCCACACATGCACATTTTTATTAGGTTTCTCACTTAGGCATAATCACTCTCAGCTTCTTCTGGACCTAATTGCATTGGGTCACCATTGCATCACACCAACAGACAGGTTAATCTATAGACTTTCCACAAAAATGTCCACAGTGTAAGGGGGTAGAGAAAAAACAAACATTGCAAGTGGGGAAAAAAAACAAAAGTTTTTTTTCCAGCATTTATAGGGAATCGGGCAGGACATTTTTTAATTTAATAAAATTTGTGACTTTCCTGGTTTTCCGGGATGTATGGCAACCCTTACCTTTGGCCCACATATACAAGTTCAAACATGTTAAATAGTTTTTTTTTTCCTTTTTAAATGTGTAAAAATGCCATGCAGTTTGTGCAAATTTCCCAGAAATATTCTGTTATATGTAAAGTATATTGCTTTCTTGAAAAAACATGTTTTCTAATGTTATTCTGAAATGTCTATCATAGTTTTTAATTTCTCATTGTTGTAGATATAAACCAAGTAGTCCTTCTCTATTGTCCTTTCTCCATGTTCCTCTTCTGGATATTGACAACTCAAAGTATCAGCAATCTCCACTGGACCCGAACTCATAACCATTGGAGATGGCTGATTAATTTCTGGAATGAAAAAAAAATGTATAAATTGTCAAGGTATCTGTAGATGTCAGTGGCTCATACATATGTATGTATATATATATATATATATATATATATATATAGATAGATAGATAGATAGATATATATGATAAAATAAATATGAAATCTCTCAAAAAAAAAAAAGCATGCTCGTGTTATCGCTGGGTACACTCTATGTATTCCACATCTAAGAACAAAGGATTGCTTCCAAAGATTTCCTGCTGAGGTGTGAAGCTAAAATCCCTATCAGATTTTCACTGACCCCTGTTTCTACTCTGAAACATTTGGTCATTAAGTCAGGAAATTTGTTCCAAAGAGATGGTCA
Source organism: Bombina bombina (assembly GCF_027579735.1). Taxonomy (NCBI): domain Eukaryota; kingdom Metazoa; phylum Chordata; class Amphibia; order Anura; family Bombinatoridae; genus Bombina; species Bombina bombina. The sequence goes on from NC_069506.1 coordinate 99,764,701, forward strand.
TCTATATTCTGTGTATTCCACATCTTAGATCAGACATAAGATACGCTTATCCTGATTAAGATAACATTTAAGTTATTTCAAAGAGGAAGCATCTATCTCATTACCTAGGTCATGGGAAACCCTGGGTTGGTGGAGACGTGGTGTCTGGGATTTAATTTGAAGCCTAATGAAACTCGTAGGGCAAATTTTTAGCAGAAGAAATGACTAAATGTCAACTGGGTGTGAATTGTCCCCTGTGGAGTTTCCAATATGCAGCCCCAGACAAATTAGCATTACAAGTCTCTGTATGACATAAAAAAAATAAAAATGAATCTTGCAAATGGAATTGTGCATAATCTTCATGTAAGTGTAAGACACTCAAATTAATATACAGTATATATATATATATATATATATATATGTGTGTGTGTGTACATATATTCAGACAACATATTAAATATAAACACATGAATCTGGGAGATTGTCTACGCCTAATAATTGTAATTTTGGAGATTGGGGGCCTCAGAGTCTAAATTTCAGCATGAATGCAGAATGTCTTAAGGATGCAAAATGTCTCAAAATTAATAACACTATTACTTTCATTTCAGATCTGTATCTGGTATTGCCATGCATTCAAAATTAATTAGAAATATGAAATACATTGCATTCCTATTGAGATGCAATGCCAGGATGTTGAATTCTGGGGAGGGCAAATGATTGATAGTGGAATTGTTTATCAATATGATAAATAGAAACATGCTGTATTTGGTATTGGAGTAATCAGAAAAATGACATTATATTACCCCATCTATAATCAATATTGTAAGTGATTAATGCAATAAGTTATAGTATATTAAATAATAACAATATAAGGAGATATTCGGAATATAGCAAAAATTAATGATAAGACTGCATTTACTGTTGTCTGCTGCCTCCTAGGGGATTAAAACTGGTATGACAACCAAATGAATTATTTATTAAAACACATGCAAATCCAGATAACCAATCAATGCTCAGCATCCGAAGGGCCAATCCGAAAAGACAAGCACCATAGGGCCTCCCATATCGTTTCACCAATGATTAAGATATATAAGCTAAATGTAAGAGGAGAAAGAAAAAAGCTGGCTGAACGTTTTGCTGAAACTCTGGACTGATAACTGCTGCGTTGGGACACAGTCATTTTAAGCAAGATTGGGCTACCTTTTTATTATCCATATTGCAAATACCCTTATTTTCCTATGAGGTGAAACAAGTTTTGGAAGCTGAATTATCTATTCGGTCATTTTGGGTGAAGTATACGCGATTGCTAAATATATATATATATAATATTTAAATCAATGGTATTTAGTAACTATAACTAAATTGCAGTCAGATTTAAAAAGGGTATTTTGCATTTTAGCTTACATGCATAGTCCTGTATAGTTTTAAGCTTGCCTTTTGTATGCTAAGTAATTTATCTTTGCAAATATATAAATATATTTTAGTCTTAATTGTAGATAATTAAGAATTAATTTCAGCTTAGATAAATTGGCATATAAACTGGCTGTTTATATTTATAATATACAGTATATAACTTCTGGTGTTTTAATTAGAGTGTATAGAACCATTTGTGGGCTAAATAGTTAAAGTATAGTTGTCTGGATGTTAGTGGCTCATATCTTGGTATCTCATTGTGGTATTTTAATGCAATTCAATTGTGAATAAGGTAACTTTTATGATCTTTGCATAGCATATTATAATAGTTTAAACATGTATAGTTTGTTCATATCTGGTTTTCTATAAATATAAAACATTAATTTTATTGTTTGGTATATGCATTTTATTGGGGGTTTATTTTAAAGAATGATGATTAAATATATTGTATTATAACCCTGCCATATACTGACATATTTAACAGAGGATTTCTAAAGGGAATGATAAGTAGAATTATAAGCCTCTATTAGAGCTCTAAGTGTTGTTTAGGGCTTTCTGGTAGAAAATAAAATTATAAAATTAATAGTGGAAAATCATGTCTGTAGACATGATTAAAGGCTGATCATAGGTTCCAAATGTTGTCCTTTCAATTGGATCCTGATATGAAGCAATAAATGTGCCTTATTTACAATTTAGAGGCTGGAATCATTTTTATTGTTTGTGTTTAGAAAAAAGTTTTGTATTTATTATTTTATATAGCTATTCTTCATTTTAGGCATTCACTGATCTCTAGCTTAACTGATCTTATGTGTGACTCATACCAACCCAAATTTAAGGGCTGGTATCTTAGACCAAAAGCCTGGGGAAGGATTCTCATGAGCCTAGGTTGGTTGTGTTCAGCTGAGTCAGGGTGGAGTATGAGCAAAGTTGGTCATTCCTTGGATGGGGCTATTGTGGTTGGGGGCATAGTTGGTCATTCTTGTTTGTTTATGGATGGTCAATATTTTCACCTTGTATCTATGCACACCAGGGGTCAAGTCCTACAAAAACAAAGTGTGGGAACTCACCAAGACTCCCACACTGTATTTATATGTATATAATCTATACACTTTGGTTAATGAAAGCAAATTAAATCCAATTATGGGTTGAATGGTTAGCTTTGGGCCTGAGACTCCTCCTCTGTCACAGAGTCTCACCCACTTAAGGTGCAATACTCCTATTTCTGCTGAGGGGAGCTGAATGTAAGCACCATGTAAGCACAGTGCAGGGTGATCACACAGCAGGATCACTGACAGGCTTGCATTTAGTGTATTGTAGGAAGTGTTACTACCCATTACTAGATTATCTCACTATCCCTCTAACCAGACTGGCTCCAGCTCCTCCCACCACCAGCAGTGTTTACTGAAGCATTTCTGTTCTCTATCCAGGGGAAACTTAGTTCCTCCTGCAAAAATAGTGCAGGATTCCGTTCCCATGCAATCCTGCCCGACTTGACCCCTGATGCACACTAAGAATACAGGTTTTTAATGCATAATTCTATTACAATTTTTTAAAGTGTGCATTATTTTGAAATGCTTCTTTTACTGGACACTATAATGTATGTATCTCGCTTTCCCATAAAAAGATAGTAAGTTATGTTTTCTAGCGAGTTTACACAGTTATCAAGGTAAAATTTGCCTTTAGCAAATCCTGAAAGGGTTCTCGTAGCAAAAAAGATCTTTTCAGAGAATCTTGCATGAGTGGCAACCTTTACAGAGTCAGGCAGATATACCCTAGAGTTGTGTCTGCAATGGAGTTACATGCATGATCATAGTTTTTATAAGAGCATTTTCGCAAACACATATGTTGCCAAAATGTTCCTTTTAAAGGGACAGTCTACCCTAAATTTATATCCCATTTAATTTCTTTCAAAATATTAATTTTACCTGCTGGAGTGAATTAAATTGTTAACAAATAACTCTTTTACCTTTATATCCGCATTTGAAATAGATTATTTTGCCTGTAGTATCGCTACCTATACTTAAGTATAGGCTATAGAAAACTTATTTAAACATAGCCAGCAGAATAAATTACACTCCCAATGGGAGATCTGAGAGATAAGCAATAAAATGTTAATTAAGTTATTGGGCTTTGGTATACAGATAGAGATAATTTAAAGAGTGTGTATACAGAAAGTGATAAAATATGGAGATCTAATATCCCTGCAATTTCAACCAATTTTAATTGGTTGCCGTTTCAATGAACAAACCCAGCTATTTCATATACAAAAATAAACCACAAACCACAATTTTTTATTAATTTTATACTCTGCTGCTGGTATAACATAACATTTGAAACAAATTAAGAGGAAAACAATTGTACATGACACTGTCCCTTTAAATACAGAGCTTTATATTGCCCATGCGCCTTACAAAATAAAATTTAAAGCTGTAAAAAAAAATATATCCTTACAAAGCTGGCATGACTTTTGATCAATGCTCATAATAATTTGCTGAGTTTCTCATTCCACTGTTTTTTAATATTCTCAAACTTAACCAAGGGTGTTAAAAAAAAAAAAAAGGACTTTAAAGAAATGGAGCTCAGAGCACTCACCTAGATTAGGTATTTGCTTGACGGCTTTCATTTTCCATATAAGAAGATGCAAGAAAAGAGAGAGCAAAAGCAAAAGAAATATCACCAATGCTGTAAATAAGGCAAGGTTGTAACAGTGACTGAAAATTTGTCCTAGAAAGAAATAAGAAAGGAAATTAGATTAATATTCTATTCCATTTTTAGAAGATATTTCATATGTCAAATGTTCTGTCTCTGCAATTAAAGGGACAGCATACTCTACATTTTTATTTTATTTAATTTGTTCCCAATTATCTATTTTACCTGCTGGAGAGTCTAACATTGTTTAGAAATAGCTCATTTTAATTTATTTTGGCATTTAAAATTCCTGGTGTTGACTGTTATATTCCTACTTATATTGAACGTTTCCATACTTAAAGGGAGATGAAACCCCAAATTTTTCTTTCATGATTCAGATGGAGAATACAATTTCAAACAACTTTCCAATTTACTTCTATTATTTAATTTGCTTCTTTCTCTTGTCATCCTTTGCTGAAATGTTTATCTAGGAATGTTCATGTGCAGCAGAGAACCTAGGTTCTAGCTGTTGATTAGTGGCTGCATATATAAACTGTCATTGGCTCACCCATGTGTTCAGTTAGAAACCAGTAGTGCACGGCTGCTCCTTTAACAAATGATACCAAGAGAATTAAACAGATTAGATAATAGAAGTAAATTCGAAAGTTGTTTAAAATTGTATTCTATATCTCAATCATGAAATAATTTTTTGGGGGTTTCATGTCCCTTTAAGTATTGGCTATAGAAAAGCTATGTAAACATAACCAGCAGACAAAATTTTACTGACAGTGGGATGTAGGAAATATAAGTAATAAAATCTTAATTTGTAATTGTTGTCTCTAAATATTGGGCTTTATAGACAGAAATAATATAAAGAAACATTGCTGTTTACTGAACGTGATAACATAAGGATATCTGATTTCCCTGCAAGCTCAAAACCAAAACAAAAAATCAAAAGGAGCAATTTCCCATATATTTTATACTCTGCAGCTGGTATAACAAGTTATTGGAAATACATTAAGGTAAACACAATTTTACAGTATACTGTCCCTTTAAGTAACATCTATTAATTGATTTCGTCAATTTTTTTATTTATATAAAGCTCTTGACTTTCCCATACAATAAAAAACATATAATAGCGCAGATCCTTTTATATGTCGATGTACACCAATAAAGAGAATTGTGTTTATTGAATGTCTGCATGCCATAGTGGAACCTCATTTACTTATTACTATTAGGTATTTAATTGACCATGATACAATATCAATTCTAAGTTTTTCCCTATCTAATAACAGCTTAACAAGTTCTCAGACACTTGCATTGCTGCCGATTTCCAGATAGTATCTCCTGTAACAACAGCCCTACATTTTCTAATATCAGTGGTTATTGCCCATTAAAAATTATTAATATTATTGAAGGTATTCTAATAACTCTCTCATACTGATCAGCAATTTTTATTAACTAACCATTTATTATTATTTTTATTATTATTATCGGTTATTTGTAGAGCGCCAACAGATTCCGCAGCGCTATAAACAAAGGCAGAGTACAACAAAACAATTATAGGGATCAAATGGGAAGAGGGCCCTGCCGAGAGTTGCACTGTTGTAGTCAACTCTTAAGAAGGTGATCTACAAACAGCTGGACTCTTAGGCTTACATGTTAAGGGGGTTCAGGGATAGCAATGGAGGAGAGGAACTGGTATAAAGAAAGGTTAGTGTATCATTTGTAAAACCATGTTAACAAACACAATTATTGTCAGCCATTGTGTCTGTTTTTATAAATGATAAAAACTCAAATAAAATATTTGTTTGTTTTCCAGTAGAATATTAAAGGGAAATGAAACCCAAACGTTCACATTTTGGGGGTTTCATATCCCTTTAAGTAAGTCAATAGCTATTTCCAAAAATGAGAGATACAATTATAACCACTGTTATCTAAAACACAACCAAAATACTAATAACAATTGAATGAGAAGTGTCAAAAACAATGTTTTCTTTAATGTAACATTCTGTGAAATAATTCTGATACCAGCTATTATGTATATTCTTTTATTTTTACCTACTAGCTAAATTGTGAAAACACTCTAAAACAATAAATGGTTAATGAAAACATATAACTTTCCACAAATTCAGTATATTAGTAAAAAAAAGACATGATAGCTATACCACAATTAAACAAAACAACACATACTTTGACAGGCTATTTATTTTATTTATATATATTTTTTAACACAATCTTTACAATTAGTACACATGTTAAAGGGACACGAACCCAAATTTTTTTTTTCATGATTCAGATAGAGCATGCAATTTTAAGCAACTTTCTAATTTTTCTTTGTTTTCTTGCTATCTTTATTTGAAAAATAATGCATCTAAGCTTTTTTTTTTTTTTTTTTTTGTTCAGACCTATGGGCAGCGCTTTTTAATTGGTGGATGAATTTATTCACCAATCAGCAAGAACAACCCAGGTTGTTTACCAAAAATGGTCCGGCATCTAAACTTACATTCTTGCATTTCAAATAAAGATACCAAGAGAATGAAGAAAATTTGATAATAGGAGTAAATTAGAAAGTTGCTTAAAATTCCCTGCTCTATCTGAATCACAAAAGAGAAAAATTGGGTTCAGTGTCCTTTTAAACTTTTATTTGTACTGAAAGGGACGTGAAACCCAAACCTTTTCTTTCGTGATTCAGATAGAACATACCATTTTAAACAGTTATCCAGTTTACTTTTATAATCCGTTTTGCTACATTTTCTTGATATCCTTTGTTGAAGGAGTAATAATAACTACTGGGAGCTAGCTGCACATTGAGTGAGCCAATTACATAAGGCATATATATGCAGCCACTAATCAGCTGCTAGTTCCCAGTAGTGCACTGCTGCTCCAAAGTTTATCATCCATGGAAATAGAAATTGGCTTAAAAAAAATCAGTGTTCATTTTGTTTTTTGTTTGGAAAATTTCTACCTTCTTTTAGATTGTCAGCAGGATTTTGAGAGCATAGTGGTAGATGTAAAGAAAACAATGTGCAAATAAAAAAAAATCAACTGAATGAACAGATAACAGATGTGTATGTTTTTTTAACCTCAATGCACAACTGCCCATATGTTTGCAACATGCCATAGACCTAACAACAGAACAAAACAATACTATTGATCTAGTGATCAAGACTAAAATGTCCACACTTAAAGTAATATAATATTTTATAAAAATTTGTGCCTAAAAGTGAGAGAGTGACTGGGGACAAGCTTAAAGTTGGGAGAGCACCAAATTGGTGTGTACAAGGATGGAATGGCACCTAGGGGGCGTGAACATGGGAGGGAGAGATCCTTGGAGGTGTACTTATTGGTAGATGAGCATGTAGGTTATATGCGTAAGGGTGTGAGAGAGCACATCAGTTATATAAGGCTTGTAAGAGCGGTTGTGTGTGTGTCTTACATTGGGAAAGTGCCTGGGTTAGTGTGTGCAGGTATTGGAGAGTGCCTTTAGGGTAGCCATGATTAGGTGAAATAATTCTAATGGGTGTCATTAGAGTTGTAGAATGCTGGGGGGGGGGTGTAAGTGTAGAAGAACAACTGTGGACTTCATTAAAGGGACATGCAACCCAAACATTTTCTTTTATGATTTAGGTAGAACATACTATTTTAAACAACTTTCCTGTTTACTTCTAGTATCAAATTTGTTTCATTCTCTTGGTATCTTTTGTTGAAGGAACAGCACTGCACTACTGGTTTCTAACTGAACACATGGGTGAGCCAATGACAATCTGTATATATGCAGCCACCAATCAGCAGCTAAAACCTAGGTTCTCTGTTGCTCCTGAGCCTACTAATATAAACCTTTCAGCAAAGGCTAAGAAGAGAAGGAAGCAAATTAAATAATAGAAGTAAATTGGAAAGTTGTTTAAAATTGTATGCTGTCTAAATATGTCGCTTTAAGAACTCAGCTGTGTGACTGCCAATACTGGTTGAATACAAGAGGGTTGCCCAATAAGGGAAATCACCTAGTGAGCATGCAAAAGAGTAAGCGCTAAGCGCCTGGTGGTGTGCATAAAGGTGGTAGGAGAACCTGAGTATGTGCATTTACTACCTGGGTGTGTATGCATTATGATGGGAGAGTGGCAGGGGTGTGCATAAGTATGTCAGACTACTTAGATGGGCTGCAAAAGTATGAGAGCATATGGGCATGTGAGTATTGCTGAGAACATTACCTCTATGTATGTGTGTAAAAGTGAGAAAGTGCCTGAGGGACAATGCCTGGTGGGTGTGTCTAGGGGTGGAAGACTGACTAGGTGTGTACACATAAGAATGTGAGACTGCCTTGGTCTATGTACACATAGAATGTGAGACTGACTGGGTGAGTACACATAGAATGTGAGACTGACTGGGTGTGTACACATAAGAATGTGAGACTGCCTGGGTGTGTACACATAAGAATGTGAGACTGCCTGGGTGTGTACACATAAGAATGTGAGACTGCCTGGGTGTGTACACATAAGAATGTGAGACTGCCTGGGTGTGTACACATAAGAATGTAAGACTGCCTTGGTCTATGTACACATAAGAATGTGAGACTGCCTGGGTGTGTACACATAAGAATGTGAGACTGCCTGGGTGTGTACACATAAGAATGTAAGACTGCCTTGGTGTATGTACACATAAGAATGTGAGACTCACTGGGTGTGTACACATAGAATGTGAGACTGACTGGGTGTGTATACAGTATATAAGAATGTGAGACTGACTGGGTGTGTATATATAAGAATGTGAGACTTACTGGGTGTGTACACATAAGAATGTAAGACTGCCTTGGTCTATGTACACATAGAATGTGAGACTGACTGGATGTGTACACATAGAATGTGAGACTGACTGGGTGTGTACACATAAGAATGTGAGACTGCCTGGGTGTGTACACATAAGAATGTGAGACTGCCTGGGTGTGTACACATAAGAATGTAAGACTGCCTTGGTCTATGTACACATAGAATGTGAGACTGACTGGGTGTGTACACATAGAATGTGAGACTGACTGGGTGTGTACACATAGAATGTGAGACTGACTGGGTGTGTATATATAAGAATGTGAGACTGACTGGGTGTGTATATATAAGAATGTGAGACTTACTGGGTGTGTACACATAAGAATGTGAGACTGCCTGGGAGTGTACACATAAGGGGCGCGATCAAATATACGGCGCAGGTTTCGGCGCAAGCGTGGGAACCCGTGCCGCCCATAATTTCACCTTGCACATCGGGGTATAACATATACAGCGTCGGCATTTCCTAAGTTCCGTAAGTCTGATAAACTAGCGATGTCCAGAAATGAGCGTAAATACAGATTTCTGGAGTTGCCAGTGACTTACGGCACTTTAGAAACTGCCGGCGCCTAAGAAAAGTAAAGAAAATAACATCTCCCGTAAAAGTCTAACACGCTTCCCAAAAATAAGCCCGACACGTAAAACCCCTATTTATACTTAGTTTATTTTTATTTTTTAAGTAGTGTTAGTTTTATTTACATTTAATAGTAACATTAGTATTTTGTAAATTAGGTAATTTTAGTTTATTTAGGGGGTGTTAGGTTTATTGCGTTGTGGGCTATGGTGGTTTAGGGGTTAATAGACTTTATTAGTTATTGCGGTGGGGGATTGCGGTTGACAGGTAGATAGACATTGCGCATGCGTTAGGTGTTAATTTATTTTTGCAGGCATTTTCGGGAGTTACGGTGCTCCCATACTCAGCGCAAGGCTTGCTGTGGCTGCTTTTTATGGCGAGGTAAAAATGGAGTAAGATTTCTCTATTTTCGCCACGTAAGTCCTTGAGCTGGATATTGGATACCAAATTGCGCGGCTGTTCTACGTTAGTCTATGGCTTAAAAAAATACGTCCGAAGGGTGAAATATACGAGCGTAACTTGTATGCTACGCCGTATATGTGATATCAAAATCACGTAAAATCTGGCGGCGGAGGATTTTGCGGGCGGCGCTGCATATGTAATGGAGGCCAAGAATGTGAGACTGCTTGGGTGTGTATATATAAGAATGTGAGACTGCCTTGGTGTATGTACACATAAGAATGTTAAACTGAATGGGTGTGTACACATAAGAATGTGAGACTGCCTGGGTGTGTACACATAAGAATGTGAGACTGACTGGGTGTGTATATTTCAAAATGTGAGACTGACTGGGTGTGTATATATAAGAATGTGAGACTGACTGGATGTGTATATATAAGAATGTGAGACTGACTGGGTGTGTACACATAATAATGTGAGACTGACTGGGTGTGTACACATAAGAATGTGAGACTGACTGGGTGTGTACACATAAGAATGTGAGACTGACTGGGTGTGTACACATAAGAATGTGAGACTGATTGGGTGTGTACACATAAGAATGTAAAACTGCCTGGGTGTGTACACATAAGAATGTGAGACTGCCCAGGTGTGTACACATAAGAATGGGAGACTGTCTGGGTGTGTATATATAAGAATGTGAGACTGCCTTGGTGTATTTACACATAAGAATGTTAAACTGACTGGGTGTGTACACATAAGAATGTGAGACTGCCTGGGTGTGTACACATAAGAATGTGAGACTGACTGGGTGTGTATATATCAAAATGTGAGACTGACTGGGTGTGTATATATAAGAATGTGAGACTGACTGGATGTGTATATATAAGAATGTGAGACTGACTGGGTGTGTACACATAAGAATGTGAGACTGACTGGGTGTGTACACATAAGAATGTGAGACTGACTGGGTGTGTACACATAAGAATGTGAGACTGACTGGGTGTGTACACATAAGAATGTGAGACTGATTGGGTGTGTACACATAAGAATGTAAAACTGCCTGGGTGTGTACACATAAGAATGTGAGACTGCCCGGGTGTGTACACATAAGAATGGGAGACTGTCTGGGTGTGTATATATAAGAATGTGAGACTGCCTTGGTGTATTTACACATAAGAATGTGAGACTGCCTGGGTGTGTATATATAAGAATGTGAGACAGGCTTGGTGTATGTACACATAAGAATGTTAAACTTAGTGGGTGTGTACACAAAAGAATGTGAGACTGACTGGGTGTGTATATATAAGAATGTGAGACTGACTGGATGTGTACACAAAAGAATGTTAAACTGCCTGGGTGTGTACACATAAGAATGTGAGACTGCCTGGGTGTGTACACATAAGAATGTAAGACTGCCTTGGTCTATGTACACATAAGAATGTGAGACTGCCTGGGTGTGTACACATAAGAATGTGAGACTGCCTGGGTGTGTACACATAAGAATGTAAGACTGCCTTGGTGTATGTACACATAAGAATGTGAGACTCACTGGGTGTGTACACATAGAATGTGAGACTGACTGGGTGTGTATACAGTATATAAGAATGTGAGACTGACTGGGTGTGTATATATAAGAATGTGAGACTTACTGGGTGTGTACACATAAGAATGTAAGACTGCCTTGGTCTATGTACACATAGAATGTGAGACTGACTGGATGTGTACACATAGAATGTGAGACTGACTGGGTGTGTACACATAAGAATGTGAGACTGCCTGGGTGTGTACACATAAGAATGTGAGACTGCCTGGGTGTGTACACATAAGAATGTAAGACTGCCTTGGTCTATGTACACATAGAATGTGAGACTGACTGGGTGTGTACACATAGAATGTGAGACTGACTGGGTGTGTACACATAGAATGTGAGACTGACTGGGTGTGTATATATAAGAATGTGAGACTGACTGGGTGTGTATATATAAGAATGTGAGACTTACTGGGTGTGTACACATAAGAATGTGAGACTGCCTGGGAGTGTACACATAAGGGGCGCGATCAAATATACGGCGCAGGTTTCGGCGCAAGCGTGGGAACCCGTGCCGCCCATAATTTCACCTTGCACATCGGGGTATAACATATACGGCGTCGGCATTTCCTAAGTTCCGTAAGTCTGATAAACTAGCGATGTCCAGAAATGAGCGTAAATACAGATTTCTGGAGTTGCCAGTGACTTACGGCACTTTAGAAACTGCCGGCGCCTAAGAAAAGTAAAGAAAATAACATCTCCCGTAAAAGTCTAACACGCTTCCCAAAAATAAGCCCGACACGTAAAACCCCTATTTATACTTAGTTTATTTTTATTTTTTAAGTAGTGTTAGTTTTATTTACATTTAATAGTAACATTAGTATTTTGTAAATTAGGTAATTTTAGTTTATTTAGGGGGTGTTAGGTTTATTGCGTTGTGGGCTATGGTGGTTTAGGGGTTAATAGACTTTATTAGTTATTGCGGTGGGGGATTGCGGTTGACAGGTAGATAGACATTGCGCATGCGTTAGGTGTTAATTTATTTTTGCAGGCATTTTCGGGAGTTACGGTGCTCCCATACTCAGCGCAAGGCTTGCTGTGGCTGCTTTTTATGGCGAGGTAAAAATGGAGTAAGATTTCTCTATTTTCGCCACGTAAGTCCTTGAGCTGGATATTGGATACCAAATTGCGCGGCTGTTCTACGTTAGTCTATGGCTTAAAAAAATACGTCCGAAGGGTGAAATATACGAGCGTAACTTGTATGCTACGCCGTATATGTGATATCAAAATCACGTAAAATCTGGCGGCGGAGGATTTTGCGGGCGGCGCTGCATATGTAATGGAGGCCAAGAATGTGAGACTGCTTGGGTGTGTATATATAAGAATGTGAGACTGCCTTGGTGTATGTACACATAAGAATGTTAAACTGAATGGGTGTGTACACATAAGAATGTGAGACTGCCTGGGTGTGTACACATAAGAATGTGAGACTGACTGGGTGTGTATATATCAAAATGTGAGACTGACTGGGTGTGTATATATAAGAATGTGAGACTGACTGGATGTGTATATATAAGAATGTGAGACTGACTGGGTGTGTACACATAATAATGTGAGACTGACTGGGTGTGTACACATAAGAATGTGAGACTGACTGGGTGTGTACACATAAGAATGTGAGACTGACTGGGTGTGTACACATAAGAATGTGAGACTGATTGGGTGTGTACACATAAGAATGTAAAACTGCCTGGGTGTGTACACATAAGAATGTGAGACTGCCCAGGTGTGTACACATCAGAATGGGAGACTGTCTGGGTGTGTATATATAAGAATGTGAGACTGCCTTGGTGTATTTACACATAAGAATGTTAAACTGACTGGGTGTGTACACATAAGAATGTGAGACTGCCTGGGTGTGTACACATAAGAATGTGAGACTGACTGGGTGTGTATATATCAAAATGTGAGACTGACTGGGTGTGTATATATAAGAATGTGAGACTGACTGGATGTGTATATATAAGAATGTGAGACTGACTGGGTGTGTACACATAAGAATGTGAGACTGACTGGGTGTGTACACATAAGAATGTGAGACTGACTGGGTGTGTACACATAAGAATGTGAGACTGACTGGGTGTGTACACATAAGAATGTGAGACTGATTGGGTGTGTACACATAAGAATGTAAAACTGCCTGGGTGTGTACACATAAGAATGTGAGACTGCCCGGGTGTGTACACATAAGAATGGGAGACTGTCTGGGTGTGTATATATAAGAATGTGAGACTGCCTTGGTGTATTTACACATAAGAATGTGAGACTGCCTGGGTGTGTATATATAAGAATGTGAGACAGGCTTGGTGTATGTACACATAAGAATGTTAAACTTAGTGGGTGTGTACACAAAAGAATGTGAGACTGACTGGGTGTGTATATATAAGAATGTGAGACTGACTGGATGTGTACACAAAAGAATGTTAAACTGCCTGGGTGTGTACACAAAAGAATGTTAAACTGCCTGGGTGTGTATATATAAGAATGTTAAACTGCCTGGGTGTGTATATATAAGAATGTGAGACTGAACGGGTGTGTACCCATAAGAATATTAAACTGACTAGGTGTGTATATATAAGAATGTGAGAATGACTGGGTATGTATATATAGGAATGTGAGACTGACTGGGTGTGTATATATAAGAATGTGATATTGACTGGGTTTGTACGCATAAGAATGTGAGACTGCCTGGGTGATTTATTTAAAAATGTAATCTTTCAATTTGTTATGACAAAATATGTTGGTTTAAGTATGTTAACCAGAAATTCCCATTAACGTTGTTGCAAGGAAAAAGTGTCATGCATAAGTATGTAGAAATATCTGCAATTATGAGTTCATTCCAAAATACTGAGCAATATCTATTTAAAGAGACATTACACACCTCTAGATATTAATATAAATTGTTTAATTACATGTAGTAAAATAAGGTTACATTATACTTTCATTATTTATTTTGTTCTCCTTTCCTGTAATTTGATTCTGAAAATTGTGGGCTTTCCAATTCATGTTAAACGTAGAAGTGCAGACACAGCTATAGTCTATGCCTTAATTGGTTGCACACTCTAGTAAGTCATTTATAACCATTCCTAATTGGCTTCAGCAGAAAATTTGACCTAAGTTACAATATGGTGGCACCTATTGCTTTAAGGATATTAACTTTACCTTAATTTTTTCAATATTTAAACTAATATAATTTAAAAAAAAATACATGTACAAATTATTATCATGCTAACCTTTGCTCTAAATACATAATTCAAGCAATAATTTGTTTAGTTTTATGTTAAAGGGACAGTCTACTGTGATTTTTTCTCTCCTCATTTGCCTTTATTTTTTCATCTGAAATCACTGTTATTGCCTGTGTTGTATCCCCACCTATATTGAAAAGGTTTAGAAGATATTACGCTAAGTGGGACAGAAATAATAATATGTTAATTTTCCCTCATTGTTTCTAAGGCCCTGATATTCAAAGGATTCTCCAGCTCAGAGAAAATTTTTAGTTCAGACTTCACAGGGGCTGAACTCACTGAATATTCAAAAGTAAAAGGGCAGAACTATTGAGTACTGAGAAATCTCTATTATTTATGTATGTGAAGGAGAGACAAGTACAAATTCAATATATGACTGCATGATATGAGAGTTTTGTTACAGTTGTGCTTTGTATTTTATATTATTACCATTTTAGATTGGGTCCTTTCAGTATTATTGCATTTAAGCTTTACACTTTTAATACATTTAGATTTAGATCTAGTAGTGATTTACAAATTCTAATTATGTTTTCAAAGTTTATGTGTTACTTTAACAAATTAGGATCCTACTTTGTATATTTCTGTGTATCTTTTACAAATTTCATTGCACTTAGTATTAGCTCTATTGTAAACTAAAACTGTCATTTTCTGAAAGTGGGAGGGACAGGGCAATTCCCTGGGCATTTTATACAAGCTGGTCTCACTGATTTTTCTCGCCAGCTGTATGCAAGTGAAGTTTGCTCAAAATTCACATAACACTTAATTTAACTATTTTTTAACTTATTTACTATCAGAAAAGTAATATCTACTAAAATATAGGCAAAGGCAAGTTAAATTGTAGTAAAAACATGTTATTTTAATTTATAATTGATGCAAACTGAGCCTTTATATCAGCCCAGGGGTTCTCCAGTTACCTCCTCTCTCCCATTGTGAAAGTTTGTATCCAATAAAACTTAATTAATTTCTATGGAAGGTTCCTCCCTTTTTCTTAGAAAATTCTATGAGTTCTGGCCCATAAAAACTAATAACACTCTCTGGGAAACTGAAGCTGAATTCAGTTTTAATTTAAATAGAAGAAACGCAAAGTGCAATGTAATTTGTAAAAGGTGGACATAAATATACAAAGTATAAGACTAATTTGTTAATATTACACATAAACTGTGAAGGCATAATCAGAATCACAATTCTAAATAAACTGCTGTATACAAAGTAAAATACAAAATAGACAGTGCAAAGTTTAAATTTTATAAAAGTTAAAGCGACAGTCTAGTATAAATTAAACTTTCATTATTCAGATAGGACTTTTAATTTTAATCATCTTTCCAATTTACTTTTATCATCAAATTTGCTTTTTTCTCTTAGTATTCTTAGTTTAAACTAAACATAAGTAGGCTCATATGCTAATTTCTAAGCCTTTGAGGGCTGCCTCTTATCACATGCTTTTTAAATCTCTTTTCAACACAAAGAGACAGAAAGTACACGTGGGCCATATAGATAACACTGTATTCAGGCACAGGGGGTTATTTAAGATTTAGCACAACACAATGCTAAATTTAAGACAATAGATAATAAACAGTCTCAGTCATGTGATCAGGGGGCTGGGAGAAGGTTCTTAGATACATGTTAATCACAGAGGTAAAAAGTATATTAAAGGGATACTAAACCCATTTTTTTTATTTCATGATTCAGATAGAGCATGAGATTTTAAACACCTTTCTAATTTACTCCTATTATCAATTTTTCTTTGTTCTCATGCTATCTTGATTTGAAAAAGAAGTACTGTAAGCTTTAGAGTCAGACCATTTTTTGTTCAGCACATGGGTAGCACTTGCTGATTTGTGGCTAAATGTAGCAAACCAATCAGCAGCTCTACCAAGGTGCTAAACTAAAAAATGGGCCGGCTCCTAACCTTTTATTATTGCTTTTTCAAATCAAGATAACATGAGAACAAAGTAAAATTGATAATAGGAGTAAATTAGAAAGTTGCTTAAAATTGCATGCTCTATCTGAATCATGAAAGAAAAAATGAGGGGTTTAATGTTGGTTGTGCAAAACTGGGGAATGGGTAATAAAGGGATTATCTATCTTTTAAAACAATATCAATTCTATGGTAGACTGTCCCTTTAATCTGAAGTGTAAAATGATATAAAATACAAAGCACAATGTGTAAATGCAGAAGAACTCATGTCATGCAGTGCTTTATTTCGCTGTGCTTGTTTCCCCTTCACACACAGAAATGCAGGGAACGCCCCTTAGAGAAGTATAGCAAAAACTGCCTTTTGAAAATTTCAATAGGTATCTCACAGTGCTGGAGGATCATTTTAGATCCTCTCACCTGAGCGGAGAGGTTTTGAACATCATTTGTGTAAAAATAAAGATATAAGCTAATTAGGTCTGCTCACCCTGCAAGCTCATCCAATTTAATTGGTGTGAAGTTTCAATGATTAGAGATAGTTATTCCACATATAAAAATAAACCTAAAGGTTTTTTTTACAATACACTGCCCCTTAAAAACTTACACGCATATTATAAACAAATGGGGCTTTTTATGGTAAATTTGTGTTATTATTTTTTTAATATTATATATACAGCAAATATTATATCCAATGCTTTGATAAAGTACAATATTTCCAATATATACTGGAAATACAAAACACTACATAGCTTTGATATGAATTGAAAAAAAGCAACCTTATGTTGGTTTCTGTGCCTGTTCTTAAAGATAAAGATCAAGGAAAATTACATTCATACTTAATTCTACCGTTGCACCTTATTTTTTTTTCTTTCTTTAGACATAGTTAAAAAATTAGATTTTTGATTACATATTAAGTTCCTATTCTCAAAACAATGAAACCCACAACATACTGCTATTGGGGAGAGGAAACTCTGGGATCTGTAAATCAGTGACATTACTTGTAGATAGGCATCTTTTTCCACCTATACAACTCCCTCCTGATGAGGACTAACTTCAGAAAAATAGTGACATCTAATCGTGTTTCCTGGAAACTGAAAACCTATTTCAAAACCACACACATATATGGGCAGTCATAAATAACGTAATATTTTGATGGTGTATCTATTTTACATATTTCTCTTGATTTCTTAAAGTCAAAATTAAACTTTCATGATTCAGATAGAACCCATTATTTTAAAATAATTTTAAATTAGCTACTATTATCACACTATCCATAATCTGGACCAGGTTACAAGTGGCACGTATTACAAGTTGAAAGTTAAAGGGACATAATACTCATATGCTAAATCACTTGAAACTGATGCAGTGTAACTGTAAAAAGCTGACAGGAAAATATCACCTGAGCATCTCTATGTAAAAAAGTAAGATATTTTACCTCACAATCTCCTCAGCTCAGCAGAGTAAGTTCTGTGTAAAAAGTTATACTTCACCTGCTCCCAGCTGCAGGTAAAAAAATGAAGAAATGAACAGCAGCCAATCAGCATCAGCAGTGCTGAGGTCATGAACTCTTACTGTGATCTCATGAGATTTGACTTAACTCTCATGAGATTTCATAGTAAGCTTCCTTTACCTGATTGGTGAAATAATATGAGAGTTCACGAAGCTCATCCCTTCAGTTGTCCCGGGACAGACATACTGATATGCTGCTTAGAAATCCTTTACAATGGGAGGTGGCTACTGAGGAACTTTTGAGGTAAAATATCTTTCTTTTTTACATAGAGATGTTCAGGAGATATTTTCTAGTCAGCTTTTTACAGCTATGCTGCATCACTTTCAAGTGTTTAAACATTTGGGTATTATGGCCCTTTAACGCATTCGCTCAAGTGCAATCTAAATTTGCACACGTTTGGTTAGCGCAAGTGGAGACCTAGCACAATGAGTAAGAGTTAAAAAAAAATGTGCAACAAAGATAAGTAAGTACATTAGAATAAAGTGTTACACTCATATATACACTATCTAATTAAAAATTAAAAGTGCATGGTATATGACAAGGTGTTTGAATGGAAAGGGCTATAATGTATGTGTGTGTGTGTGTATATATATATATATATATATACATACAGTATATACTGTATATGTGTGTGTGTATGTATTTATATATTTATCTATGTAAATACATATATATATACGCATATACACACACATATATGTGTATGTATATATATATATATATATATATATATATATATATATGTAGTAGGTAAAAGTTTTCATCCACGGTTAAAGTTTCATCCACCCAGGGTGCTTCCAAGGAATTGATAATAACAGGAAAAAAGGATGCACTCTCCAGGATTTTCAATTTTACCTGTTTAATGTAACGTTTCGGGGTGTTTCCTCCTTCCTCAGACAGTACAAAATAACAGTCTGACAAAGGGGATAACACCCCGAAACGTTATACATTAAACGGGTAACATTGAAAATCCTGGAGAGTGCATCCTTTTTTCCTGTTATATTATATATATACATACATACACATCTGTTCTCTGACAGATTATTTTTCAAAAGGTGGAGAGAAGTCAAGTCATCATCTTATTTTACTGAGCATTATTTATTTATTTATTTATAAAATATTTTACCAGGAAGGATACATTGAGATTTCTCTCGTTTTCAAGTATGTCCTGGGAACACAAAACATTGCATTGATACAATAGGGTACAGTAAAATACAAAAACAATAATACACAATATATGCAAACATTTAACATAGAGCAGGTACTAAATATTTAATCAACCATGACAGGAGCATTCTGTTTTGAGATATGTATAGAGGGATCTCTTAAAGGATATTAGGCTTGGGGAAGTTTTTAAAGTGTGAGGGAGGTCATTCCATAATTGTGGCGCTCTGTAGGAAAAGGAGGATCGAGCTGCTTTCTTTTTGTATTGAGGCAAGCTAAATAATGTGCTGTTATTGGATCGGAGGTTATAGGAGGTGGGAATAGCAGGGAAGAGCATTCTGCTCAGGTAGGGTGGGAGCTTTCCAGAAAGGCTCTTAAAGACAAAGCAGGAAAGATGGAGGGTGCGTCTGGATTCCAGCGACAGCCAGTTTAGTTCTTTTAGCATGTCACAATGGTGGGTCCTGTAGTTACATTGTAGCACAAAGCGGAAGAACGAGTTATACAATGTATTTAGTTTATTAAGGTGAGTTTGCGGAGCAGGTGCATATGCTATGTCCCCATAATCCAAGATAGGTATCCTCATTTGCTGTACAATCTTTTCCTTTACTGTAGGGCTGAGGCAGGATTTGTTTCTGTACAGGGCACCTAGTTTTGGATAAAGTTTAGAGGCAAGTTTTTCTATGTGGAGTCCAAAAGATAGATTGGGGTCTAACAACATACCCAAGTATTTAAAAGAGTGGACTGCGGTCAGTGTGCAATTGGATTTTGTTTTAATGCGAAGATGGGAATTTTTTTAATTTTTGTAATTTATATTGTATATATTGTATAGTATATCTCCTTAACATAAAGTATTCTAGTAAACTCACTTTAATGAGATACATATCTTTTAAGGTAAAAATGCCTTTAAAAATCCCTGCGGGGCCTCATGCTGATAAGGTAGTTTATATAATCTCACCAGATCAAATTTGATAATAGAAGTAAATTGCAAATTTGTTTGAAGCTACACTCTACTCTAAATTTAAGTTGATTTGGTGGCTATACTTAAAGGGACAGTCTAGTAAAAATTAAACTTTCATAATTCAGATAGAGCATGCAATTTTAAACTTTCCAACTGACTTTTATCATTAAATTTGCTTTGTTCTCCTGGTATGTTTTGTTGAAAGATAAACCTAGGTAGGCTCATATGCTAATTTCTAGGCCATTGAAGGCCTCCTCTTATCTCAGTGCATTTTGACAGTTTTTCCACAGTTAGATAGTACTAGTTCATGTGTGCCATATAGATTACCTCGTGCTCACTTCCGTGGAGGTATTTATGAGTCAGCACTGATTGGCATAAATGCAAGTCTGTCCAAAGAACTGAGATAAAGGGGCAGCCTGCAGAGGTTTATATACAAGATAATCAGAGAGGTAAAACATGTATTAATATGACAGTGTTAGTTATGCAAAACTGGGGAATATGTATTAAAGGGATTATCTATCTTTTTAAACAATAAACATATTCAAGTAGACTGTCCTTTTAATTGAAAGTTTGGAAATTGATAAAGAAAAACACTAGCAGTGTTTTTAATCACAAAGTTGTACATTTTGGCATTGGGGTGCACAGCTGGAAATGGATACAAAGCAAAGTATTTATTTTTGCATTAGATAGCTTGTTTGTAATCTGTGGTAACTCGATACAAAAATAAAAGTGATATTATTTAGAAATATTTCTCAAAGGTTTCTGTCATGTATATGAATAAGCAGCAGTTTAAATGTTTAAAATATTTTTTTGCAATAAATAAATAAGCTGTTTAATTTTAATGTGAATCTAACCGGCGGTGGATTACTGTGTACAACTGGTCCCGGGACTCTGTTGCTCATTGGCGGATAGAGACAACTGACATGGACACAGAAAGAAACAAATACACTATTATTTTTTAAAGCTTTCCCTTTCAGATGGAACAGGGTATTTTTTTTTTTTAGGGTAAATTAAATTTTCATCATTCAGATAGAGCACACAAGTTAAAACAACTTTTTAATTCACTTCCATTATCTAAATATGCACAAACTTTTTATATCCACACTTTCTGATGCACCAGCACCTACTGAGCATGGGCAAGAAGTCACAGAATATACATTAATGCATTTTGTGATTGGCTGATGGCTGTCACATGATGCAGTAGGATGGAAAATAGAACTAACTTTGAAATATGCAAGAAATAAATCTACTACTCATTTGAAATTCAAACTAAGTGTTTTTGCATTGTCCATTTTATTATATATTATTCAATTCAAATGTTTCTAATATTGGTGGAATAATAAAACACTGCATAAACAAGCCAATCCAGCCACACAATTCAAATAAACCATCAAGGCTGATGACAACATTTCAAGAAACTACTTACTCCTTAAAAGGACAGTATAGTCCAAATTAAACTTTCATGATTCAGATAGAAAATGTAATTTTAAACAGCTTTCCAATTTACTTTTATCATCAAATTTGCTTTGTCCTCTTTGTATTCTTTGTTGAAAGCTAAATTTAGGTAAGTTCATAGACTAATTTCTAAGCCCCTGAAGGCTGCCTCTTATCTCAGTGCATTTTTTTTTTTAGATTTTCACAGCTAGACAGTGCTTGTTCATGTGTGCCATATAGATAACATTGTGCTCACTCCCTTGGAGTCAGCACTAATTGGCTGAAATGCAAGTTTGTAAAAAGCATTAAGAAGAGGGCAGTTTGCAGAGGCTTAGATACAAGATAATCATAGAGGTAAAAAGTATATTAATATAAACATGTTGGTTATGCAAAACTGGGGAACAGATATCTTTTTAAACAATAATAGTTTTCCAGTATACTGTCCCTTTAATAATATTTAAAAAAATATATTAATAATTTAATGCCATTGCATCAATGCAGTATTTCCCAAGAGTTATTAGATTTAGATTATCATAGTCAAATTAGACAGGAAGATCAGACGACAAACTCCCACGTATCAGTGACTCTTATACTCTTTCTAAAATTCTATTTTACACAGCTGGTAAATCAGATATGAGATTTGAAATGATAAAAACAGGAAGCCAGTGTTTTTGTTACTGTCAGCTACTTTTAAAGGAATGTTTGTCAGTGTATTTTTTTTTTATACATGAATAGTATAACTCAGCAATTACATATGCACTGCAAAATATTTGCATAGAAATAGTGTATTTAAAATTGTATCTGATACCCTTCTCCAAGATAAATTTTAATATGTTTAAACTTATTTTTATTTTTATTTTTTATTTTATTTTTTTTTCTCATTTTTACTTCAATATTCAGAGAGAAACAAACGAAAAACACATTTCGGAATACAATCTAATTATTTTTATCTTATTTTTTTATTTTATTTTTTATTTTCTTATTTTTACTTCAATATTCAGAGAGAAACAAAACTACAATCTCCTGAACACAAAGTATAATAAAATATAAAAATAAAAAAATTCACATCCTCAATATACATCCAAGATGTGTTTAATACATAATTACAGAAAACATGTATTATGCTATGATTTATAAACATTAACAATTAACATTTTTAAAGGGATAGGAAAGTCAAAATTAAAGGATTCAGAATTTACATTCACTTCTATTTTCAAATGTGCATCTTTCTCTTGGTATCACTTGTTTGAAAAGAATACTCACATATGCTACCCTAGTGGGAGCTAGCTGCTAATTGGTATCTGCACATATTTGTTTCTTGTGATTGGCTAACTAAATGTGTTCAGCTAGCTGCTAGTAGTGCAATGCTGTTCCTTAAGTACAGGATAACAAGATAATGAAGCAAATTTGATCATTAAAGTAATTTGGAAAGTTGTATACAATTTTATGTTCTATCCAAATCATGAAAGAATATTTTGGGATTTCCTGTCCATTTAAATATATTTAAAAGGGCATTAAAAAATTATGGCTTGTGTTTCATGTACTGCAAATCAAATATCTGGTTTAGGCAACTTTCAGCATTTCAAAAATCTTGGTTTTTGTATTTTGGCTTCTCTAAGAAGCGTGGTACAAAGCAAAATTTTTACACAAAAACAATTTTTTTAAAAGGTTATGGAATTTACTTCTATTATCAAATAGGATATTCTTGAAAATGAGATATCTTGGTAGGTGTTTGAAGCACTGCATAGCAGAAAATAGTTCTGACATCTAGTGCTCTTGTAAATAGGTAACATTCTTGCAAAACTGCTGCCATATAATGATCCAGATATTTCCCTGCTTTTCAACAAAAGGTACTAAGAGAACAAATAAAATTTGATAATAGTAAATTAGGAAGTTGTTTAAAATTGCATGCTCTATCTGAATCATGAAAGAAAGATTTTTGGTTTCATGCCCTTTTAAAGGGAAACTACTATAAAAAGTTCTACATCTAAACAGGTTGAAAAATAATTTCTTGCCTGATTAAATTTGAAGTAAAATCTGATTAAATTTAAAATAAAACAGCAATATTAATTGTGTAAGTCCCAATAATGCTTTTTGGTTGATATTTACTTCCTTTGGCTGACAGGTATTTCCTACTTATGTTTAAAGGCATGAGTTACACAAACAATACTGCTTTATAATATTTACTATACATTTAAATATATTTTACTTTATATCTTTTAAAAAAATAATAATGAAATACTGCTTTTTAAAATGATTAATATAACTTGAGTACAATGTCCCTTTAACTTTAAACTCACTGCTACTCTGAATTTCAACCCCTTTTGTTTCTGAATACCGGAGTGTCAGCATCTGAGAGGCCCTTCAACATTAAACGGGTAACCTACTTCAAAAAATGTTTTGTTTAAAAATCCCTTTGTTAATTTGTTAATAATCCCTTTATTACCCATTCCCCAGTTTTGCACAGACAACATGGTTATATTAATATACTTTTTAGCTCTGTGATTACCTTGCATCTAAGTCTCTTTTGACAGCCCCCTGATCACATGACTTTTTATTTATTATCTATTGACTTGCATTTCAGCCAATTAGTGCAGTGTCATACACAACTCCATGGGAGAGAGCACAATATTATCTATATGGCACAAATTAATTAGCAGTGTCTTGTTGTGAAAAGCTAATTAAAAGCATGTGATAACAGTCTGTATCTACTGGCTTAGAAACAGGCAGGAATTTAGAGGTTTAAATGTAAGTTGTGCAAAGTTGGGTAATGGGTAGTAAAGGCGTTATCTATCATTTAAAACAATAACAATTTTGGTGTTGACTGTCGCTTTACTGTTTGCAGACCCATTGACTTAATTGCACCAAACAACATGCACAAACTTACCTTAGTATCTATATTTGTATAAGAATGATGGTAAGGAACTATAGATCACACTTGCAGACCTAAGGAAACTGCAGAATTCAATACGTAGGAAGGTCCATTAAATAAAAAAAATATATACAAATACTGGAAGTGGCTTGAACTCAGCAACAGATAAAAAAACTACACAAAGTTAGGACAAGATATCTAGAAGCTAAACAAAAGACCATAGAGGAGTCAAACCCACATAGGGAAATAAGTTAAATTAGTGATACGATTCAATTTAGGTAGAGTTTAAGTCTACAGGGCAGGGGCAATCTAAGCAAGGCAGGCAATGTGCAAACCACAAACATATTATAGTAATGGCAGGGTTCAATAATTCTGGTCAAGCAGAATATAATCCAAAGGAATGCTGAAGCCATAGTATAAACGAACTACACAGGTAATGAAGTGATCTAAATAGCTCAGATGAGGCTGAAGAGAGAGAATAGCGTGCATGCGCATAAGCTGCTTGCCGTGAATGCCAAATGCGTTCCAAGTACCATTAACAGAGCTAACCATGGTTTGCTGAAGACTCCAGGAGCAGTCATAGAGGTATCAGAATGATCTGATTGGTATCAAAGTATTAAACGTGTTATTGTTTACCTGTATTTTCTATCCTTTTTCCATCAATGCTGGAACTACTGGCCCCTTTTTCATTAAGCTGATGGACGCCATTGGAATAACGTAGAGAAGAGGAAGAGCTGTGGGTTGAAGAAAATTGGCAGAAGGGCAGGCATAAATATATCTGTAAGAACAAACTGCAATGCTAATGTCATAAGGTTTGCAATACTTTTGAGTTTACTAATAAAATTACTATTAAAGGGACATAATACTCAAATGCTAAATCACTTGAAACTGATGCAGTATAACTGTAAAAAGCTGACAGGAAAATATCACCTGAGCATCTCTATGTAAAAAAGGAAGATATTTTACCTCACGATTTCCTCAGCTCAGTAGAGTAAGTTCTGTGTAAAAAGTTATACTTCACCTGCTCCCAGCTGCAGGTAAAAAAAAAATAAAAAAAATGAAGAAATGAACAGCAGCCAATCAGCATCAGTAGTGCTGAGGTCATGAACTCTTACGGTGATCTCATGAGATTTGACTTAACTCTCATGAGATTTCAAAGTAAGCTTCCTTGACCTGATTGGTGAAATAATATGAGAGTTCACGAGGCTCATCCCCTAAGATGTCCCAGGACAGACATTCTAATATGCTGCTTAGAAATCCTTTACAATGGGAGGTGGCTACAGAGGACATTTTGAGGTAAAATATCTTTCTTTTTTACATAGAGATGTTCAGGTGATATTTTCTAGTCAGCATTTTACAGCTATGCTGCATCACTTTCAAGTGTTTCAACATTTGGGTATTATGGCCCTTTAAGCATTGTATGTATTTATTTTTTCTATATTTACCATCATTTATTACTATGCATTTCATAGAACTATACTAAACAGACATTTTGTGTAAAATGTAAACTCTCTGAAAACTGAAAAACATGCAGAAAATTCCTGGAAGAGCATGATTCAAACTTCTGTATTAGTGTTTATTTGCTGACAGACTAAAATTTGTATTGCTTATGGGTAGACACAGACAAACAGGTGTATTCATTACAGGTACATTAGAAATAGCATACGTAACACTAGCTCCCATTTTATATCAGAATTTCCATTCAATACCACTGTATGACAGCTTGGGTGTTTGTTTTTCTAAGCCATTCAAATTCATTAGAAAAGCTACTCTCTAATGGGTGGATCACAATCCTTTAAAAAAATAATTAACTCCTAAGACGTCCCCTAGAAATTAATGGGGAAGTTTGCAGAAACATAACATTAGATAAACTTTCTTTCATGTAATTAACAAGAGTCCATGAGCTAGTGACGTATGGGATATACATTCCTACCAGGAGGGGCAAAGTTTCCCAAACCTTAAAATGCCTATAAATACACCCCTCACCACACCCACAAATCAGTTTTACAAACTTTGCCTCCAAGGGAGGTGGTGAAGTAAGTTTGTGCTAGATTCTACGTTGATATGCGCTCCGCAGCAAGTTGGAGCCCGGTTTTCCTCTCAGCGTGCAGTGAATGTCAGAGGGATGTGAGGAGAGTATTGCCTATTGAATGCAGTGATCTCCTTCTACGGGGTCTATTTCATAAGGTTCTCTGTTATCGGTCGTAGAGATTCATCTCTTACCTCCCTTTTCAGATCGACGATATACTCTTATATTTACCATTTCCTCTACTGATTCTCGTTTCAGTACTGGTTTGGCTTTCTACAAACATGTAGATGAGTGTCCTGGGGTAAGTAAGTCTTATTTTCTGTGACACTCTAAGCTATGGTTGGGCACTTTATTTATAAAGTTCTAAATATATGTATTCAAACATTTATTTGCCTTGACTCAGAATGTTCAACTTTCCTTATTTCCAGACAGTCAGTTTCATATTTGGGATTATGCTTTAAATTATCATATTTTTTCTTACCTCAAAAATTTGACTTTTTTCCCTGTGGGCTGTTAGGCTCGCGGGGGCTGAAAATGCTTCATTTTATTGTGTCATTCTTGGCGCGGACTTTTTTGGCGCAAAAATTCTTTTCCGTTTCCGGCGTCATACGTGTCGCCGGAAGTTGCGTCATTTTTGACGTTATTTTGCGCCAAAAATGTCGGCGTTCCGGATGTGGCGTCATTTTTGGCGCCAAAAGCATTTAGGCGCCAAATAATGTGGGCGTCTTATTTGGCGCCAAAAAATATGGGCGTCGCTTTTGTCTCCACATTATTTCAGTCTCATTTTTCATTTGCTTCTGGTTGCTAGAAGCTTGATGTTTGGCATTTTTTTCCCATTCCTGAAACTGTCTTATAAGGAATTTGATCTATTTTGCTTTATATGTTGTTTTTTCTCTTACATATTGCAAGATGTCTCACGTTGCATCTGAGCCAGAAGATACTACAGGAAAACCACTGCCTGCTGGATCTACCAAAGCTAAGTGTATCTGCTGTAAACTTTTGGTAGCTATTCCTCCAGCTGTTGTTTGTAATAATTGTCATGACAAACTTGTTAAAGCAGATAATATTTCCTTTAGTGATGTACCATTGCCTGTTGCAGTTCCCTCAACATCTAAGGTGCAGAATGTTCCTGATAACATAAGAGATTTTGTTTCTGAATCCATAAAGAAGGCTTTGTCTGTTATTTCTCCTTCTAGTAAACGTAAAAAGTCTTTTAAATCTTCTCTCTCTACAGATGAATTTTTAAATGAACACCATCATTCTGATTCTTTGGACTCTTCTGGTTCAGAGGATTCTGTCTCAGAGATTGATGCTGATAAATCTTCATATTTATTTAAGATGGAATTTATTCGCTCTTTACTTAAAGAAGTACTAATTGCTTTAGAAATAGAGGATTCTAGTCCTCTTGATACTAATTCTATACGTTTGGATAAGGTTTTTAAAGCTCCTGCGGTTATTCCAGAAGTCTTTCCTGTTCCTAATGCTATTTCTGCAGTAATTGCTAAGGAATGGGATAAATTGGGTAATTCATTTACTCCTTCTAAACGTTTTAAGCAATTATATCCTGTTCCGCCTGACAGGTTAGAATTTTGGGACAAAATCCCTAAAGTTGATGGGGCTATTTCTACCCTTGCTAAACGTACTACCATTCCTACGTCAGATGGTACCTCGTTTAAAGATCCTTTAGATAGAAAAATTGAATCTTTTCTAAGAAAAGCTTATCTATGTTCAGGTAATCTTCTTAGACCTGCTATATCATTGGCTGATGTTGCTGCAGCTTCAACTTTTTGGTTGGAAACTCTAGCGCAACAAGTAACAAATCGTGATTCTCATGATATTATTATTCTTCTCCAGCATGCTAATAATTTCATCTGTGATGCCATTTTTGATATTATTAGAGTTGATGTTAGATTTATGTCTCTGGCTATCTTAGCCAGAAGAGCTTTATGGCTTAAGACTTGGAATGCTGATATGGCTTCTAAATCAACTCTACTTTCCATTTCTTTCCAGGGAAACAAATTATTTGGTTCTCAGTTGGATTCTATTATTTCAACTGTTACTGGTGGGAAAGGAACTTTTTTACCACAGGATAAAAAGTCTAAAGGTAAAAACAGGGCTAACAATCGTTTTCGTTCCTTTCGTTTCAACAAAGAACAAAAGCCTGATCCTTCGTCCTCAGGAGCAGTTTCAGTTTGGAAACCATCTCCAGTCTGGAATAAATCCAAGCCTGCTAGAAAGGCAAAGCCTGCTTCTAAGTTCACATGAAGGTACGGCCCTCATTCCAGTTCAGCTGGTAGGGGGCAGGTTACGTTTTTTCAAAGAAATTTGGATCAATTCTGTTCACAATCTTTGGATTCAGAACATTATTTCAGAAGGGTACAGAATTGGTTTCAAGATGAGACCTCCTGCAAAGAGATTTTTTCTTTCCCATGTCCCAGTAAATCCAGTGAAAGCTCAAGCATTTCTGAATTGTGTTTCAGATCTAGAGTTGGCTGGAGTAATTATGCCAGTTCCAGTTCCGGAACAGGGGATGGGGTTTTATTCAAATCTCTTCATTGTACCAAAGAAGGAGAATTCCTTCAGACCAGTTCTGGATCTAAAATTATTGAATCGTTATGTAAGGATACCAACGTTCAAGATGGTAACTGTAAGGACTATATTGCCTTTTGTTCAGCAAGGGAATTATATGTCCACAATAGATTTACAGGATGCATATCTGCATATTCCAATTCATCCAGATCATTATCAGTTCCTGAGATTCTCTTTTCTAGACAAGCATTACCAATTTGTGGCTCTACCGTTTGGCCTTGCTACAGCTCCAAGAATTTTCACAAAGATTCTCGGTGCCCTTCTGTCTGTAATCAGAGAACAGGGTATTGTGGTATTTCCTTATTTGGACGATATCTTGGTACTTGCTCCGTCTTTACATTTAGCAGAGTCTCATACGAATCGACTTGTGTTGTTTCTTCAAGATCATGGTTGGAGGATCAATTTACCAAAAAGTTCTTTGATTCCTCAAACAAGGGTAACCTTTCTGGGTTTCCAGATAGATTCAGTGTCCATGACTTTGTCTTTAACAGACAAGAGACGTCTAAAATTGATTACAGCCTGTCGAAACCTTCAGTCTCAATCATTCCCTTCGGTAGCCTTATGCATGGAAATTCTAGGTCTTATGACTGCTGCATCGGACGCGATCCCCTTTGCTCGTTTTCACATGCGACCTCTTCAGCTCTGTATGCTGAACCAATGGTGCAGGGATTACACGAAGATATATCAATTAATATCTTTAAAACCGATTGTTCGGCACTCTCTAACGTGGTGGACAGATCACCATCGTTTAATTCAGGGGGCTTCTTTTGTTCTTCCGACCTGGACTGTAATTTCAACAGATGCAAGTCTCACAGGTTGGGGAGCTGTGTGGGGATCTCTGACGGCACAAGGAGTTTGGGAATCTCAGGAGGTGAGATTACCGATCAATATCTTGGAACTCCGTGCAGTTTTCAGAGCTCTTCAGTTTTGGCCTCTTCTGAAGAGAGAATCGTTCATTTGTTTTCAGACAGACAATGTCACAACTGTGGCATACATCAATCATCAAGGAGGGACTCACAGTCCTCTGGCTATGAAAGAAGTATCTCGAATTTTGGTTTGGGCGGAATCCAGCTCCTGTCTAATCTCTGCGGTTCATATCCCAGGTGTAGACAATTGGGAAGCGGATTATCTCAGTCGCCAAACGTTGCATCCGGGCGAATGGTCTCTTCACCCAGAGGTATTTCTTCAGATTGTTCAATTGTGGGGGCTTCCAGAGATAGATCTGATGGCCTCTCATCTAAACAAGAAACTTCCCAGGTATCTGTCCAGATCCCGGGATCCTCAGGCGGAGGCAGTGGATGCATTATCACTTCCTTGGAAGTATCATCCTGCCTATATCTTTCCGCCTCTAGTTCTTCTTCCAAGAGTAATCTCCAAGATTCTGAGGGAATGCTCGTTTGTTCTGCTAATAGCTCCGGCATGGCCTCACAGGTTTTGGTATGCGGATCTTGTCCGGATGGCATCTTGCCAGCCATGGACTCTTCCGTTAAGACCAGACCTTCTGTCACAAGGTCCTTTTTTCCATCCGGATCTGAAATCCTTAAATTTAAAGGTATGGAGATTGAACGCTTGATTCTTGGTCATAGAGGTTTCTCTGACTCCGTGATTAATACTATGTTACAGGCTCGTAAATCTGTATCTCGAGAGATATATTATAGAGTCTGGAAGACTTATATTTCTTGGTGTCTTTCTCATCATTTTTCTTGGCATTCTTTTAGAATACCGAGAATTTTACAGTTTCTTCAGGATGGTTTAGATAAGGGTTTGTCCGCAAGTTCTTTGAAAGGACAAATCTCCGCTCTTTCTGTTCTTTTTCACAGAAATATTGCTATTCTTCCTGATATTCATTGTTTTGTACAAGCTTTGGTTCGTATAAAACCTGTCATTAAGTCAATTTCTCCTCCTTGGAGTTTGAATTTGGTTCTGGGAGCTCTTCAAGCTCCTCCGTTTGAACCTATGCATTCATTGGACATTAAATTACTTTCTTGGAAAGTTTTGTTCCTTTTGGCCATCTCTTCTGCTAGAAGAGTTTCTGAATTATCTGCTCTTTCGTGTGAGTCTCCTTTTCTGATTTTTCATCAGGATAAGGCGGTGTTGCGAACTTCTTTTGAATTTTTACCTAAAGTTGTGAATTCCAACAACATTAGTAGAGAAATTGTGGTTCCTTCATTATGTCCTAATCCTAAGAATTCTAAGGAGAAATCATTGCATTCTTTGGATGTTGTTAGAGCTTTGAAATATTATGTTGAAGCTACGAAATCTTTCCGTAAGACTTCTAGTCTATTTGTTATCTTTTCCGGTTCTAGGAAAGGCCAGAAAGCTTCTGCCATTTCTTTGGCATCTTGGTTGAAATCTTTAATTCATCTTGCCTATGTTGAGTCGGGTAAAATTCCGCCTCAAAGAATTACAGCTCATTCTACTAGGTCAGTATCTACTTCCTGGGCGTTTAGGAATGAAGCTTCGGTTGACCAGATCTGCAAAGCAGCAACTTGGTCCTCTTTGCATACTTTTACTAAATTCTACCATTTTGATGTATTTTCTTCTTCTGAAGCAGTTTTTGGTAGAAAAGTTCTTCAGGCAGCGGTTTCAGTTTGAATCTTCTGCTTATGTTTTTTGTTAAACTTTATTTTGGGTGTGGATTATTTTCAGCAGGAATTGGCTGTCTTTATTTTATCCCTCCCTCTCTAGTGACTCTTGTGTGGAAAGATCCACATCTTGGGAGTCATTATCCCATACGTCACTAGCTCATGGACTCTTGTTAATTACATGAAAGAAAACATAATTTATGTAAGAACTTACCTGATAAATTCATTTCTTTCATATTAACAAGAGTCCATGAGGCCCACCCTTTTTTGTGGTGGTTATGATTTTTTTGTATAAAGCACAATTATTCCAATTCCTTATTTTATATGCTTCGCACTTTTTTTCTTATCACCCCACTTCTTGGCTATTCGTTAAACTGATTTGTGGGTGTGGTGAGGGGTGTATTTATAGGCATTTTAAGGTTTGGGAAACTTTGCCCCTCCTGGTAGGAATGTATATCCCATACGTCACTAGCTCATGGACTCTTGTTAATATGAAAGAAATGAATTTATCAGGTAAGTTCTTACATAAATTATGTTTTTCTAAAGGGTTGTGATTGAAGCCTAAATTTTATAACAGAAGAAACATGACAAGAACCAGGTGTATTGCATGCTTTTTAAGGAGGTTTTCACAAGGAATGCACATACCAAGGAAAAGCAATATGTGGCGGCTAATTAATTAATTGTTGAAAAGTATACCTAGGTAGACTCAGGAGCTAGAAGCTAGATGCTGATTGGTGGCTGCACATATATGGCTCTAGTTTTCGGCTTACCAATGTGTTCAGCTAGATCACAGCAGTTTATTGCTGCTCCTTCAATAAAGGATACCAAAAAAATGAAGCAGAATTGATAATAGGTTTACATTGGAAAGTTGTTTAAAAATATATGCTCTAACTGAATTATAAAATAAAAAAATGTCCCTTAAGCTTCTTAACTTGAAAGTATAATGAAGCAATCCCCAGACAAGCATGATTACTTTAGAGACCATCCTGGAGTCATTTGATGATCATCAAACTACTTTAGAAGTTATCTGCACATCATCAGACATCATTAGGCTTGTAAAGTCATCAGCTAAGGTAAAATAAATCTGGCTAATGACTTCAGAATGATTAGTAGATTACCTTATTGATTACTTCACAAGCATGAACAGCCAGTGAATGACTCTAGAGTCATCTTATTTAAATATTTCGGCATTTGGGCATACTTCAGGATGGCTTTTGATGACTAGTATGGACTCTGAAGTCATCAATTACTTCAAAATGTCTCCGGTAAGATCATCATTTTTGACTTGGGAATATAACTAAAATGAAACAGCACCAAGTTCAAAATATTCTTCACTTTAAAATAAAACAGACCTTTATTTGTCTATCTGGGCTTTCAATAACTGCCATTTCAAGCCAGCAATTGGCCCTTAAAGGGACAATCAAGTCAGAAAAAAAACTTTCACGATTCAAATAGGGCATCTAATTTTAAACATTTTTCCGATTTACTTTTATCACCAATTTTGCTTTGTTCTCTTGGTAATCTTAGTTAAAAGCTCATATGCTAATTTCTTAGACCTTGAAGGCCGCCTCTATTTGAATGCATTTTGACAGTTTTTCACCACTAGAGGGCTTTAGCTCATGTGTGTCCTATAGAGAACATTGAACGCATGCACATGAAGTTAACTAGGAGTCAGCACTGGTTGCCTATAATGCAAGTCTGTGAAAAGATCTGAAATAAGGAAGCAGTCTGCAGAGGCCTAGATACAAGGTAATTACAGAGGTAAAATGTATATTATTATAACAGTGTTGGTTATGCAAAACTGGGGAATGGGTAATAAAGGGATTATCTATCTTTTTAAACAACACAAATTCTGGTGTTGACTGTCCCTTTAAGAGACAGTGTAGTTTAAAATTGGTTTTCTCTTAATGTGTTTTTATGACTTGTTATATAACTGCAGAGTTTAAAATGTATCAGAAACTGCTCCTTTACATACATTTATATATAAAAAAGCTGTCTCTACTAATTGAAACCAAAACCCAATAAAATGGGCTGAGCTTGCAGGGACAGTAGATTACATTAGTTTATCTTCCCTCCTCCTACAGACCCTTAGCTCTTATGGCCTCTGTGACATTGCTCTTTCCAGGATTTACTCCTATCTTTCTCACAGGTCTTTTTCTCTGTCATTTGCTGGCGACTCCTCCTCTCCAATGCCTATTTCTGTTGGAGTACCTCAAGGATCTGTTCTGGGTCCTCTACTCTTCTTCATTTATACTTTTTCACTGGGTAAACTTATCAACAGTTATGGCTTCAAATATCACCTCTATGCTGATGACACCCAGATCTACCTCTCCACCCCTGCTCTCTCTCTCTCTCTATTCTTTCTCATGTCAGCGACTACTTATCTGGTATTTCTTCCTGGATGACCTCTCACCACCTTAAGATTAACATGTTTAAGACTGAGCTCCTTCTTATCCCCCCCTCAAGCTCTACGCCAACTTCTGACTTCTCTATCCCTGTTGACAACATAACCATTTCCCCATCGCCCCAAGTCCGCTGCCTCATAGTTACACATGACTCAAATCTATCCTTTGTCCCCCACATCCAATCGCTTTCTACATCCTGCCGCAACCATCTACGCAATATTTCAAAGATTCACCCTTTTCTGAGCGTTAACACCACAAAGCAAATTATCCATTCCCTTGTTATTTCCTGACTTGACTACTGCAATAACCTACTTACTGGCCTTCCTCTTTCCCGCCCCTCCCCCCTTCAATCCATCCTAAATGCCTCTGCCAGGCTAATTCACCTTTCCCGTCGCTCTGTATCTGCTGCACCTCTCTGCGAGTCCCTTCATTGGCTCCCCATTCACAGCAAAATTAAATTCAAAATTCTCATCCTTATATTGTAAAGTAGGAGTCTCTACTTCAAATACAGAATGCTGCATAGTGCATAAACATATTTCAATGCAAAATTTAAGTTTCCACTTTATTTTTGAGTGACCTCGCCATACTGACGAGACATAGATCATATTGCCTGAGCAGAAAACTTTAGAACATTGTCAGAGAGAACAGCTGAAAATTACCATTATATTATCTCTCTATCATAAATCCACTGGGAGCATTATAACTTGTAAACCTTCCCCACTGCCCAGAATGGTTGAAGTGGATTCTGCAAGAATTAGTATTGTCCTATAAAAAAAAAAAAAAAAAGCCTAAAAGGAACTCTATATATTTCCCAGTATAGTAGCTGATTAGCTATTTTGGAAAACTGTATGTAATAAAAACTGCAAATTTCAAAATGGGAGTTTGTACTGATTGTATGTGTATAGATGTTAAAGGGTGTATCACGAAGATGTTTCACTTGACCAACTAGAAAGAATTCTTATCAGGAATGTCTTCACATTACAAAATTGCAGCTACCCTCATGGTTGTTGATTTTGCAGCAGCCAGATTGAATGTTCAGGATTATAGAATGTGGAATGTGTCATAGAATGTTCAAAAAATAATATGTCTGGACCAGATTACAACATAATTTTGGCTACAGTCCAAGATGCATGATCTGCCAAAATTGACAAGTATGTGTTTTGGGATACACTGATGCTCAAAGGCCTCATTGTGACAATTACAACCGCTGGTCTCTCATGTTTGTCGTTTTGTTCATTCTAAAAATATTACTTTGGGTAATTTGCTGTCTCCTAGTCTGAGCAAATCAGTTCTTGGTTATACTTTAAAGAAACATTCAAATGTTGAAATAGTAGTGTAGGTCATGATTATGTGTGGGTCTCTAGTCATTACAGATCTGTTTGAGAAAAAAAAAATGCATAAATTGTACAACTAAGTATGTTGCCTATTTTGTAGAGTGCGTATTGTGTCTTAAGCAATACATTTAGAGTACAACACGTGATGTGGGGACCCATATCAGGGAACACATTTAATACATTACTAATGATAATATTTGCGATTTTATTGGTGTTCATAATAAAAATACAAATTCATTTAGATGACAGGCCATTGAAAAAGTACAGAAACCCCAGAGAGAGAGAGAGAGAGAGAGAGAGAGAGATATACATTTAGAATATTATGCAGACAAGGGGGTAGATTTATTAAGCAGTGGTTGCTGCTTTTTACGCCCGAGGTTTCAGGTCTCCCTGAAACCTAAGTTAAGAAGCAGCGGTCAGAAGACCGCTGCTCCTTAACATGTCCGCCACCTTGTCTGCAATCATCCCAATCCTTTACCATTGAGATGATTGACACCCCCTGCTAGCGTCCAATTGGCCGCAAATGTGCAGGGGGTGGCATTGCACATTGCTTGTGCAATGTTAAATGCAGACAGCGTATGTTGTCGGCATTTAGCGATGTCGGGCAGCCATGATTCGCTACAGCGAATCATGTCTGCTTGACATATGATAAAGCTACCCCAAGAGATTTACTGGATTTTTAAATTAGACACTTTAGAATATGATATAATTAACTATTGGAAATACATATGTATAAGTACAAGTTTGTTTTCCTTCTTATCATTTTTATTATTATATATCACTGTTATATACATGTATTTGACTTTATCATTTTAGATTTAAATTGAAGCAAATGTTCTAAATTTATTGCCTCTTAAACATAGAAGATGATGTATTTCTCTATCTCAAGAGAATTTGTATACAAACGTTAAGAGTGGGAGTATTTTATTTTAACCTATCAGGTGTTAGCATGCAGACTTTTTAAACTGGTTATGGCAATTGAGGATAATGTCTGAGTACAGTATGAATAACCAAAACCAATCAGACACACAAGTCCAACTGACCTTAGTTTTGCTGCTATGATATTTTTGTATCATTTTAACAATAAAAACATTTTATTCACATTTTGGACCTTTATTGAACCTCATTGTTTATGTTGCCAGAAATCAGGGATGAGTGGTGATATCATTATGCATTTCACATACAAGATGATATTTCATGCAGTGGGGTACCTCCCACATGAAGAAGCACTTTCTCATTGATTTGGCTGTAGGGAGGAAGGGTTCTCATGAAACCTATATTGCAAACTGCACAGCACTTAGAGGATATGGGAGTCTGTTCAAATGAGCAGTTGTGTGATCCTTGCTGAAGCAAGTTGATCACCATTTTTAAGGAACGTGTCTCCAGGGAGATGATGAGAAATGCTGAGGTTCTAACAATGGCCTAAATTCAGTAAAACCAGTTTATGAAACTAATAGCTCATGCAAAAAAAAAACTCACCACAAAATCACACTCAAACAACACTATTCAAAAAGACTTGTTCCTGCCCCTCGTCACACCCTTGAGTTGCGACTGACTTTCCATTAAAATCAATGGAGAAGCATCTACCTTGTAACTGCTCACCTCTTGGTGCAAAGAACAAGATCCGAAAAGGTGGTTTGTTTTATTTGTGAAGAAAACCTCAAGAATGAAACTATTATAATATATTTTTTAACTCTCCTGTTAAAAGAATGACCTGCTCCTTGCATCTTCTATCATCACCTCTTGCCATGATAGACTTCAGGACTTCTTTTTCGGCACCAACCCACTGGAATGCTCTTCTTTGCGCTATCAGACTTTCCCCTAATCTGCCTTCTTTTAAAAGCTCCCTGAAGACATTTTTGTTCAGGGAAACCTGCCACCCAACCCAGTAACAAATTAATTCCACTTACCTAATAATTGCCCTCATCTAACTCTGTATTGACTTCATTCTCACCCTTGCAGTACTCTTCTCCTGTTTTTCACTTTACCACCCTTCTAGATTGTAAGTTCCTATGGAAATAGGTCCCTTAATTCCTCCTGTATTTTTCATATTTTGTCTTGTCTCTTACAAATATTGTACCATTGTTTTACTTAAATTATTTGTACCCATGGACAGTGCTACGGAATATGTTGGAGCTTTATAAAAAAAAAGTATAAAAATAATAATAAAAGTTAAATCCATTTGAGGTCTTATGGATTGTTAAAATATTTAAAACACAGGTTGTTCACAAATTAATTATCTTGAATGCAAACAACTCTCCATTATACACAATGCAGCAACATCTATCTCGTAATCGTTCACCTTTTGGCTCATAGAATTGAAAAACGACAAGACCTTGAGATAAGACACTTTACAGAGGCAATAATGTATTTATGAATTCTGCATGTTTGGCTTTAGTGTGAGTGAAAAATCCAGACTATTACGCCCACAATCAACCCTTTGTTTGTGTCTACAAGGTTTCCAAGGCACCTCTTATTCTAACCAACAAGAATACATTTCTATAACAAAGCAGACATGAAAATATTTTTTTTATACACTTACCATTTTTAAAGTGATATCATGTATTGACACCTCATGTAAAGGTTAATGGCAGGGAAACTCACCAATGAATCTGATACAAATATAGGCAAAGTGATACTCAATGAATTTACAATATAATCCTGCTTTCCCAATAGCAATACATAATCTATGTGGATAACTCACAGAGAATAATGGCTTTGACGTTTTTATACAGACATATTAAAATACTAAAGGGGTGTGTATTAGTTCCAGTCCTAGCTCTAGTTATTTTCATAACTAGAGCTAGGTGAAATAATCAGCTGATCAGTAACCATGGTTTACCTGTGATCTTGTTAGGATATCATGAAAATCTGGCCTGTTAAGGGTACTTGAGGAGTGGAGTTGAGAAACACTGGCTTATTATATAATATTTAAACAACTTATTGAAAGCTGTGCATTTCAAACCATGAATCTTACAATTTAGACATGTCAAGGAGCCTATTTATCAAGCTCTGTATGGAGCTTGATGGCCCGTGTTTCTAAAGACCACTGCTCCATAACTTGTCCGCCTGCTTTGAGGCGGCAGACAGACATCAATGAAAATCAACACGATCCAATAGGATCTGGTTGATTGACACCCCCTGCTAGCGGCTGCAAATCTGCAGGGGGCGGTATTGCACCAGAAGTTCACAAGAATTGCTGGTGCAATTATAAATGCTGTCGGCATTTATCGATGTGCGGCGGACATGATTCGCTATAGCGGACCATGTTAAATTGATGCCTATGAGTTTAAGCAGTGGCTAGATGTAGATCACATTAAGGATAATATTTATATTTAATAATAGTACACCTTGAAAAAACAAAGTTTTACCTGGTGGATGCGATACTGGTGTACATTTTGGTAGCACTGGTTACAGGTCTGTGAAGAGAATATTTTCAGAGATTAAATAAATATAATTGGTAAATATATTACCTTCAGTTAATTAAACTCTTCTCTTGATACAGTAGAAGCATCATCCATCAAAATTATCCTTATTCCAGGTCAAAAGACTGGAACAAGGTAAAACTAAGTCCAGAGCCTTTTAAAGGATCCCCTAGTTTGGTAGAACCTTTCTTGTTGCTTGTATTCAGAAAGAAGAAATATAATATACCTTAAAGGGACACTCAAGTCAAAATAAACTTTTATGATTCAGATAGAACATGCAGTTTTAAGACACTTTCCAATTTACTTCTATTATCACATTTTGCACAGTCTGTTTATAGTCACACTTTTTGTGGAACAAGATCCTACTGAGCATGTGCACAAGCTCACACGGTATACGTATACTAGTCTGTGATTGGTTGATGTCTGTCACATGGTACAAGGTGCCGGAAAATAGGAGAAAAAAATAAATTTGTCAGAAAATAATCTACTGCTTATATGAAATTAAGAATAGGTGTTAAATCGTCTTTTTATCATGCACTTGTTAATTATGCAATTTTACTGCATTA
Organism: Bombina bombina; assembly: GCF_027579735.1. NCBI lineage: Eukaryota > Metazoa > Chordata > Amphibia > Anura > Bombinatoridae > Bombina > Bombina bombina. The sequence goes on from NC_069506.1 coordinate 99,804,136, forward strand.
AGTGGTCCTTTAAGCAGCAACTTGGAGGGTTTGATGAATGCATAAGTCAATAAACAAAGTGTATTGCATAAAAGGCAAAATACAAAATATAATAGTTTGACAGGAAAAATTATTTCACATCTGTTTCTGGGACCCTTAGAAACAGATGCGTAGTTGTAGAAAAATATTAGTAATTACTTATCCACCCCTATAATAATGAGAAATAGAGAATATAATTAAGTGTATTTATATTATATTGCAGTAGTAGCCCTGTGTAAAGTAGCAAGGATTATGTGTTGGGTAGAATGGTGCTATGTTAGTAAAGACAAAAATTAAAAAGATTATGAGAAACATAGATGTTGTTTTGATATGGCTAATAGAAGTACATTTACCTACAATTGAATGGGGTGGGTTTGGAAATGATCTTTTTTAATAAAAAGGAAGTCATCCGTGTGCTCTGGAGTGGAGATTTAACAGAACCTGACCTTTTTAGGTTTGTACCAAGTCAGGGACATGGGGGGGGGGGGGTACTTTTAATTGTCCAGTGAGCAATTTGGTATTGTGTAAAAATAGGAAAAATTGTAGCTGCGACCACAGTCATTTGGTAAATGATTCCAAGTAAAAGCTTCACTAGAAATAGGTGGGATGGAAAAGAGTTCCAGATTGGGCAAAAGGTACATTTTTAAAATATTGTACTGTAGTTTCCTTTATTGCAAACTGTAGGCGTTAGTGTGTTTACTTTTCTGAAACAATGGGAAGGTATCACTGCAAGTTAATGAAACATTACCGAACTTGCAAATATTAGACAATACATTTACTATCTCATTATTTAAATAAATAAAATCATCAAAAGATGCAAAAAAAAATATCAAAAGATGCAAAAATAAAATAAAAAATGATAATAGAAATATATTAGCAAGTTGTTTATAATTGCATGCTCTATCTGAATCATGAAAGAAACATTTTGGGTTTCATATCCCTTTAAAACTGCAAAAGTCAAGGTCAAGTTCCAAACATATAAGTATATTTTCAAAAACACTCACTTTATGATTGGTTTACAGAATCCATTCACCGTATGCATCCCTGGGGAGCATTTCCTGCAAATGTACAAATAATCAACTGAGCCTGCAGATGAAAAAAAAAAGTATAAATAGAACATTCTTTCACAAGACTACTAACTTCAGCTTTAGAACAAACCAATGGCGTATTTAGGTTTTGTGCTGCCCTAGACACTCAGAATTCTGCTGCCCCCTCCACCCCTCTCATCCCCCAGGTTTTAAACCTTTTATAGCTTCTTTTATTTTGTCAGGGTGTAATGTGATTTTTTTTCTGTGGCATTTCTAAACTAAATTTTTTGGGGAAATTTAACTTTTTAAGCTATTAGTTCAGGGTGCAGCTCACTTGGATATGGTAACACCACCCCCTCCTCCACACACACATAGTAAATATACTATTTTTGGGAAGGATAATATCTTCAAAAAATGATAAGAGTCACCATTATCTTCTGCATATCATTGGCAGCCAGTATATTTGGTATAGCACACACCTTCTGAGCAATGAAATGTAAGGCCACAGGAAAAGAAAAATACTTGCTGCTTATTTGGCTGCAGATCTGCAGGATAGGTCTCTCCTCAGTTCCATATGCCTCATCACCTCCTCAAATTCGTCCTTATATCACCAGCATTTGTGAGTCTCCCAGCCAAGCCTTCTTAGTTCCAGAGTGACCTCGCATCCCATCCTCTCCCCATGCACTGGGCCATGGGCTGGTACGATTTAAAGGAGAAGCAGTTGGTTCTTCTGACTCGTAGGGGCGGGACGTTTTCTTTCACACTGTGGAAGCACAGAATGCTTTGACTGCCTGTGCGTAGCCGCAGCGTTTTGATTATCCCACTCACAGAGACGCAGACAGTAAAAGAAAATCCCTTAGAGAACGCCCTGTAGTTCTAAGGGGAATTCTCTAAGCTGATTTTTTTTTACTGTATGAGTAGAAGCCTGAGCTAGTGGACAATCACTGGGCTTTGCCAGGCAAGCAGCACCAGCGAGACTGCACATACTGAGCCATTGAGTTGTGGCAAGCTGATCTATTCCCCAGCTGCAGTGGCCCAACGGGCACTAACAAAAGGACAGACAGTGTAAACAAACAAGTAAAGTGAGTATTGCCGTGCCTCCCAGCAACCCTGGCTCATTATTTTCCCCTATGGTTGTTTAATTCAAGCCCACTACTCTGCCGCTCTCCACAGAGCCTGCAGAAAGTGCCGCCCCTCCAATGTGCCGCTCTAGGCCCGTGCCTTGTTGGCCTAGGCTATAATACGCCCCTGGAACAAACCAAAAGATAACATCTTCAGTAATTGACCGTTCATGAAAGTGTAAGTGGAGGGTTCTTGTCTCTGGCTCAGAGTTCTAACTTGTCTTTGGTAACCCCTCCATGTCATAACTTTTTTTTTTTTATATTTAATTCTTTTATTGAGGTTTATATCATGGTATACAACAAGGTAAAACAAGGATCATGTACAACACATAGTCAAACGTTTAGAATATTCCACATTAGCTGATACAAATGACTAATACAAATAGCTACTATGAACAATGATGATATAGCATACCAACCAATGTAGACCCTCTGGGTTGAAAAAAAGGCAACTCTTGGGCCATGGATGCCTATGAATTAATAACCATTAGAGAATGTGTTCAAAGATATAGGAGGCCACTCTAGGGGGCTGATTTATCAAGCTCCTGCTGGTTTATCAAGAACTGCTGGCGCAATGATAAATACCGACAGCGTACACTGTCAGCATTTCTGGCTCCTCTGCAATTTTCAAATTAAGAGTAAAGTCATAATAGCCAGGAAAATGTAATATAACCTGTATAGATAACGAGTACACCTAAGGCTTATAGATAATGTTCAAAAAGAAACCTATTACTATGTGCTTATGGGATAAAATAACCAATGCCAATGATCTAGGTCTGAACCTCTATTAGATATTGTATACCGCAAGACTACATACAATCCCTAAAGCTACAACAAGAGCCTGCTCTGTTGTTCTGGCCGCTGACAACCAAGCAGAAGCTGTATGTAAGTTGTATGTAATAGTGGTGATAATGAATATTGGCCCAAAAGGAGACATAAGGTCTGCGGTCATTATAGACTACCCTATTCATTGGATGCTCTAAGAATAAAAATACATATATAGGGTCAACTGCCAAACAGTATCTCGATAATAATAAGTGCATGAAGGAAAATCACAAAACAAGAACGGTACAAAATCATAGTTACATATTTTAAACAGTAGTCTCTGTGAAGCAACTCCCTTGTATCAGTTCAGTAGAACCTCATAATACACATGAAGCGATGTGTTAGCCCCAGTGTTGATTTTTATTACAGCATATGCATGACAGACTGTGACTAAAAGCTTCCCTTCTTCTTGCTAACCCACGCCTGTACGGCTACATCTATGGTTAGGTAAATATGTCCCTTGGGCAATAGCGTTGTGACATAAAAGCCCCAGCTTGAGGGATACAAGTGCCCCAGCAGTCCTCGTGTAAACTTAAATGCAGAGTCGTGCTCCTTTTGCTGGTATTGGAGGTAGTCGTCATCTTACAGTTTTGTACTTCTTCCTTAATCTGAAGTGCTGTATAAAGGATATATAAAGACTCCTTTGTTCTCAGATTCCCTGCGGTGTTCCCCTTAATGATGAGCTCCAGTTCGACCGCACATCCGTGTGGAGAGTTAGCGTCAGCACCAGGGTGTACAATATGGCGGTTTTCTGTGACCGGTGGCAGGTGGTGAATGTCAGGGCACCAAGACATCACCGTTTTTGGAGGACTCACCAACAGGATCAGCCAGGATAGGTTCGGTAGGTGAAACGGCATAATAGGGGTGAAGCACAGCCCCAAGGGATGCTGTAAAGGCCTCTTGGTACTGATTTAGTAAAGCGCTGATTTCCTGTAAAAGAGTGGTATTTTCCATTGTAGTTTTCAGCTGCCAGATGGTGCTAAAAAAAGATGCGTGAGAGTGCTAATGGGTAGAGAGTGAGTGCAGTCTGTCTGTGACTGCTGTACCCAGCACTACTGCTGGGGGGGTACTGAGAGTATGTGTTTGGACGCCACCATAGGCCTCAGTGGTCTGAATCAAGGCTTCTGCATTCATATATATCAGTATCTATAGCATCCTCACAATGCATCGGGTTCAGATTCACAGGTTTTGTTCAGGGTTGATCTGATGTGCCAGCAATATTTAGCGGATTAGATGGTTCTTTGCAGGTGCTCCAGATATTGCGACCGATCATGGCCGCTGCCCGGACACGCCCCCCCCATGTCATAACTTTAATGGAAAGCTTCTACCATAGCTAAGAAGAATTAACAATGCAAGACCAAGTCCTCCTACACCCATATGTTAAACCATGACTTGCCCCCTTGCTCTCCTTTTTTTCCCCCTGTGGCTGTGTTTTTTAAATGTGAAGCAAAATATTTACCTGTCCTAATTAGCTCTTGGCCTTCTGGGCATGATGTAGGCTTGGTGCAACTATCACAGGGGTCTCCCTTACAGACATATCCTTGAGCACAGCGACATTCTTCACGAAGTGAATCTGCATTGGGACATGGTTCATTATCCCTACCTATAAAAAAAACAAATCAAACAAAGAGTATTAGTAAAAGCATTTTGTAATTTCAATTCAACTTGTAAGGGTTCAATTTAATACCACAAAAAATAAATTGCTCTGTAGTTTGTCCTCCCCACCCCCATCACTGCCGGCCCACTTTAAAAGGAAGCTTTTTTTTTTCATCAGTGATGTTTTCATCGCTCATCCAATGGTTATGCAAGCCATATGGCAAGAATACAGCAGTTATAACCCCCATCAGGAATAGAGTTACAACGAAGAAAATGTGCTGTTATACATTTTATGCAATCCAGATTTCATATGTCTGTTTGAGTATTGATAAGTTTACCATCACTTTAATTTGTACCTGGCAACATAAGTCAAAAGGATAATATTGTGCTGTTTTGGTAAGAAAACCTTCAGATGACCCACATACCTGAACAAACACTACATTATCAAAACTGTTTATCATGATATATAACATATATCACAATTTACAGTCCAGAGCCAAGTAGGCACACTGGTTTTGGGACAAGTCAGCAACATTATAAATATCCCAAAGAAGGTAATAACAAGGCACTCTGATTTCTTCAGTGCAAAAGGTGTTACAAAGTTCATTTTAATAGGATAAATCCTTCACATTCTAAAAATTTGGTAGCATTTCCATATAGAGTACAAAGTGTAACCGAGTACCTACACCTGAGCACATTGTGGAAAGGTTGATTCCTAAATATTGCTGAAGTTGGAAAATAAAAGGGAAAAACTGGGCTAATATAAGGTCCTTTGTAGAATTTCTAAAGGACACACTTAAAGCTCTGTAGATCACTTAAAGCAGGAGTTGGCAAGAGGTAGATCGCAGTCTACCAGTGGACCACAAGTATATTTTGAGGTGACCGCCTGGAAGATTTCAAAAGTCTGCATAATAACAGAAACATTTCTCACACATCTGGATTATGAGTGAAGAACCTCGTCACAGTAGATATGAGAAATGTTTCTCTTATGCAGACTTTTGAAATCGGCTATGAGTCTATGACGGCGGTATGTGTACCAGCTTTGGTTACTGCCTCAAGAACGGTCAGTCCATAGTACAGACTCTTCATGCGCCAGGCTGAGATGATGCTCGGTATCCCTGTGTTTGGCAGTTCCAGGTCCTGCTCTGTCTGATATTCTGCTGCAACTTTCTAGATCTGTCCTCCGTTACTTGTCACCAGTCTCTGCTGGGTGAATGGTCTGGTGTTTTTTCCCCCAAGGTCTGTTACTCCCCTCAGGTTCTTTTACTTACTCTGTACCAGGCGTTGATGCTGCTCTCTGATACTTTTTCTGACACACTAATATTAGCTATACTGTGCTAGTTTCTGCAGCTTTCTGTCCCCAGAATTTGTTGTCACCCAATTGTGTATGTCAGTGCTGTTGCTGCTATACCCGTCTCTGGTTGCTGTGTAAGGCAGTACAGAGCCTGCAGGTCCTGTTGCTGTCACTGTCCCAACTAGTTGCCATAGTCTCCAGCTAGTAGCGGACGGATGGAGAGCAGCCAACAGCACCTGCCCCCAATCAACCTGATATGGCGTCCAACCAATACAATTTGTAGAAAGAGTCTGTCTATGATTGGCTGAGAATAGTTCATTGTCCCTGTTGTACCTGAGCTGTGGGTTTCCCATGTGTTCCAGGCTGGACTACTCCGCTAGCCCTAGAGCCCTAATCTCAAGCCGTCTTGATTGTGCGGTATACAGATAAGGTTGCTTGATAGTGCCGGCGTGACGTAAAGAGAGAGAGCTCTCGCAGTAATTAAAGAGCGCAACTGTATTTATTATTAAAGAGCGCAGCTAATTTTTAAAGTTCTATTATTTGTGGCAAAAATACAATTTTCAGCCAGCACTTGGAATAAAATTACAGGTAGCCCTTGTCTTACAAAAGTCTGCTGACCCCTGACTTAGAGATATGAAGCCTATACATTTCTTTCAGGATTCAGACAGAGCATATAATTTTAAATAACTTTCCAATTTACTTCTATTTTTTAAATTTGCCTCATTCTCTTAGTATCCTTTGTTGAAGGAGCAGCACTAACAGGAGCTAGCTGAACATATCAAGTGAGCCAATGACAACAGGCATATATGTGCAGCTACCAATCAGTAACTAGCGCCCAGTAGTGCATTGTTGCTCCTGCTTTCCCAGTTTCCAAAATTAATTGACATAGGCAATTTTGGCATTTTTCACCTTAATTATTTGCCCTCTTGTAAAATGCACTCATACATATTGCAAACCGTTTTTTAAAAGACAAACAGGCCTTTCGTATGATATACTATATGGGTACATAAAATGACAATAAATAAGAATTTAATACTGAAAAATGGGAGAAAACTGAAAATGTTTTTTTTTTTTTGTCTTTTTTGCAGTTCTCTTTATAACCATTGCTACATAACTAGTGTAGCTAAAGAAAGTATCTCCACAAAAATAAATTAGGTCGTCTTAATTGTAGGATTACCCCATATGTCTAGGTTAATTAATTTATAACAAATATAGGCCAAATACTATAAATATGGAATTATCGGTTTAATGCTAGAAGTTGCTATACTTGAAATGTAAGCTAAATAGCGGCCACCCAATTCAAAACTGCTACACAAAAGTATATATTTATAGAATTTAGACACCCCAGGATATTTATCTAGAGGTATTTTGACACATTATATTTAACCCTTTTATTACCAATGGAAAAAAATTACATTTTGTTGTAAACCCCCCCCCCCCCACACACACACACATAAAAACACTTTATTAAAATAAAATGTATTTAAAAAATAGATAATAGAAGGAAATTGGAAAATTGTTTAATACTGCATGCTTTATCTGAATCATGAAGGCTTAAAGGGACATGAAACCCAACATTTTGCTGTCATGATTCAGATAGAGAATACAATTTTAAACAACATTCCAATTTATTTCTATTATTTAATTTGCTTTATTCTTTAGATATCCTTTGTTGAATAAATAGCAATGCGTATGGATGAGCCAATCACACAAGGCATCTATGTGCAACCACCAATCAGCAGCTACTGAGCCTATTTAGATATTCGTTTCAACAAACGTTATCAAGAGAATGAATCAAATTAGATATTAGAAGTAAATTGGAAAGTTGTTTAAAATTGCATTTTCTTTCTAAATCAGGAAAGAAAAAAAATGTGTTTCATGTCCCTTTAGTTTTGAATTTACTATTCTTTTAAGGCTGAAGGATACGAGGCCCATTGTTTTTATTTGACTGAATGAGCAACTCACCATTACTCAGAGATTCAGATACTTATCTTTTTGAATCTCAGGGTAACAGGTAGTGACTGGAAAAACAAGGTTCTTGAGTTTTATTCTTGCTGACCCAGTAGACTTTATTGCATTAAGGCCTGTGTTTGTTCACTAACAGAAAACCATTTTTTTTTTTAAAGTAACCTATATATTGGTTTTAGTATGTTGTAAAATATAGAAACATTCGGCTAGATTACGAGTTTTGCGATAAGCTTAAAAAAGCAGCGTTAACAGGTACTAACGCTGCTTTTTCACTACCGCTGGTATTACCAGTCTTGCAGGTTAAGGGGCACCGCACACTTTTTGGACCTTACCGCAAACCGACTTACGTAAACTTTGTAAAGTCTTTTTTCTATGGGACTTCCATAGCGCCGGTATTATGAGTCTGTCCTGGGAGGCCAACAAGTGAGCGGTACACCCTACCCCGTCAAGATTCCTAACGCATTCTAAAGTCAGCAGTTATGAGTTTTACACTACAACGCCGTAGCATAAAACTCATAACTAAAGTGCTAAAAAGTACACTAACACCCATAAACTACCTATTAAACCCTAAACCGAGGCCCTCCCACATTGCAAACACTATAAAAAATGTTTAACCCCTAATCTGCAGTAATTTTATTTAGATTTATTTAAATTATATTTAAGTTAGGGGGGTGTTAGGGTTAGACTTAGGTTTAGGGGTTAATAAATTTAATATAGTGGTGGCGACATTGGGGGAGGCAGATTAGGTGTTAATAAGTGTAGGTAGGTTGCGGCGACATTGGGGGCGGCAGATTAGGGGTTAATAAATATAATGTAGGTGTCGGCGATGTTGGGGGCGGCAGATTAGGGGTTCATAAGTATAATGTAGGTGGCGGCGGTGTCCGGAGCGGCAGATTAGGGGTTAATAAATATAATGCAGGTGTCGGCGATGTCGGGGGCGGCAGATTAGGGGTTAATAAATGTAAGATTAGGGGTGTTTAGGCTCGGGGTTCATGTTAGGGTGTTAGGTGTAAACATAAAATGTGTTTCCCCATAGGGGCTGCGTTACTGAGTTTTACGCTGCTTTTTTAGAGGTGTTAGACTTTTTCTCAGCCGGCTCTCCCCATTGATGTCTATGGGGAAATCGTGCACGAGCATGTACGACCCGCTCACCGCTGACTTAAGCAGCGTTGGTATTGAAGTGAAGTTTGGAGCTCAATTTTGCTCTACGCTCACTTCTTGCCTGATAACGCTGTGTTTGTAAAAACCTGTAATACCAGCGCTGCAGGTAAGTGAGCGGTGACAATAAACTGCTCATTAGCACCGCACAGCTCCTAACGCAAAACTCGTAATCTCGCCGATTGATTTTGATGGCAGATAAAAAACATAGGCCCAACAAGTCTGCCCGAAATTTTCTAAAAGTTTAAAGTTATTTAGTTCTTGGATAGGCTTAAAGGGGTAGAAAAGTCAAAATTGAAATGTGCATGGGTGCATGTTCATTTTAAATAGAAGTATTTTTGCATTATACTTCTATTACCAAAAGTAAAAGTGTCTAGTAAAAGATATAACTGTTTTTCAGCAGCATATGCACATATGCTGTGTGGGCCTGGGCATCAGTGTTCAAGCACAGAGAACTGTCTGTAGTGTGTATTGTACCTGTGAAGCCTTAATTTGTGCCATACAAGCCACTGCTTACTCACTGAATAGGTGTTGTGTTTGGATGCTGGTGCATGGGCCCTTACAGCATATGTTGTGGGTATGCTGCTAAAAAAAGTTATAACTTTTATAGCTTTTTTGGTAATTGATGTATACCGCTAAAATGCTTGTATTTAAAACTGAAATTCACCCAAACATACACACATACCTTCCACTGTAGTTTTTTGCTGATAAATATGTTAAATAAAACAGGCCCCAGAACTGACCCCTGAGGAACACCACCAGTAACTGTTTCTTCTGCTGAATGTCATCTATCTTTAAGCCAGAGGGGGCTGTCAATCATCCTGATCCGATCAGATCAAACTGATTACTATCTGCCTAAAGTGTCACAGGTTAAGAGGCAGCGGTCTAAAGACTACTGCTACTTAACCAACTTTTTAGGCTCGCTCTGAGAGAGCCTGAAACACTGGGGCTCCGAAGCTGCTATCGCCACTTGGTAAATGGAGCCCTATGAATTACTCTTGTGTGGGATAGTGTCAAATGCTCTATATATGCTACATCTACTGCTCCATATACAAGTGGGGAGAGCACCTGCACACAGGTTAAAGTGTGAACAAATAAATCATTAGAAAATGTGTTATGAAAATAGACATTGGATAAATAGGGGCCGATTTATTAAGCTCTGCATGGCGCTTGATTACCCTTGTTTCCGGAGAGCCTTAACTTGTTAGCCTGCTCTGAGGCCGAGGACAGAAATCCACCCGATCGAATACTATCGAGTTGATTGACACCCCCTGCTTGCGGCCGCGAATCTGCAGGGGGCGACATTATACCAGTAGTTCACATGAACTGCTGGTGCAATGATAAATGGCGACAGTGTATGCTGTCTGCATTTATCGATGTGTGGCAGACATGATACGCTACATCGTATTATGTCCGCTCGCACATTAATAAATATACCCCATAATATCAATATTTAATAATAAATAGATAAAAAAAAGATCAGCACAAAAATAGTACCGATACATTGTATATGCACATATAACTTAATAGAATGGATCCAAAATAAAAATATGAACAAGTGGTACAAAGTATTTAAATCTGTGAAAAAATATATAGTCTGTGAAAAAAATATGTGTCCAGTTATCGCTTTTAAGTGTCAATGACCGATGTCTTCAAAAAGCTATATATGAGTGTCACTCCTAATATAAAAGATCCTCTGTAATCCTTAGATAAGTATATGTGCCTAAAAGAAATGGAAACAAAACTAATAGTGAAAAAATGCAAAGAACCACATATAGGCTTTGCTTACCAGAAATAATATTCTGCTGAGGTACTCTTAGAGCCAACGCATTTCGACCCACAAACCAGGCCTTTCTCAAGGCAGTCGCGCTAATATGGCCATGATAAATTTGCTATTTAGCGTGCCACTTGTAATCTAGCCAATCGTTTTTCTACTTTTGCAGATATATCTAAAGTAGGCTTTGACCCCATGTCTCACTGACTGTGCTATCTTCTCTTCTGCCTGATCTTTAACCTTCTTAATTAACGGCTGAGTCTTTTTTGTTGGAGTCTCTGCATATGCATATTATCAGCTGACTGTTTCTCTGTGTTTTTATAAGCTATCTTTTTGTGTCTTTACTGCATATGCTACTTCTTTTGGAGAATCATTTTGGTTTTCCTTTTATAGACCTGCCTTATACAGTGTGCAGTGGCATCTAATCCTTCAAAAATACCCACTATTCTTGTGCCCCTTAATAAGAGATTGCCCTTTTAAAGATTTGTTTAGGTATTCTCCCATGTATGAAAAATCAGCCTTTCTAAAATCAAAAACTTTTGTTTTAGTGCTGGCAGATAGTGCTTGCGCGTGAAAACCAAACAGATCACTGGACCATAAGTTCACTCCCATAGACACATATGATTCTGTATCTCTGTGTGTATTAACCCCTTAAGGACCAGCCTGTACGGTTTCTTTAATGATTGTGCTATTAATAGCCATTTTCAGTGACAAGAAGGGTGGATATAATAGTGCGGCCCCACCTCTATTATAAAAAAGAAAAATGTTAATGACTGGTGACGTACATGGTACGTCGCAGACGTTAAGGGGTTAAATCGAATATAGCTTTCTTTCAAGTTGTTTTGTTAATTGCTCAAGTAATTTCCATTGCAAAGAATATAAAGAAATCTTATAATAGATTAATTTTGAACAAGGAGTGAATAGGTCTATTCTATCAAAAACTCAAATGTCTCTTTTTACATTTAATAAAACTCTTTCAAATAAGAAAAAATGACAAACATCTTCTAAAAAAAATTCCCCAGTCATATTCTATGACTACCGGAATAGTGTGATGCCCTGGGTAAGTAAATGTAATGATTTACATGCCAACATCTCTAGTCTACACCTAATGAAAAAATATATTGATGAGGGTGGAATAAAGAATTAAGGCTAGATGAAATATTGATAATTACATCAAAAAGGTAGAGGACAGATAGGTGGATGTTTGTGCAACTAAACCTAGTATCATATTGTTCTTATAGAGAGTCACTGCAGTACAGTGAGTATAATGTATCCATACACAAAAAACATTATATATACACTTACATATAGAACATCATTATTATTTGCTTAGATATTTTTGTAAGGTACAGTATGTTACATGAAATATATAAAAGCCCAGTAATTCTCCTAAAAAGAGTCTTTATTTTGCTGCTTTAGCCTTTGCAATTCACTAATACTAATATTTCTCTAACTGTCCTTCTTTAAGAGAGTTTGTGGCATAAATTCCATGAGAGTTTAATTTTGCTTTCAAATATGTCTAATATACAGTCTGTTTTGGAAGACAACCTTAAAGTCACTATTACAGTTCATGGACATTTAAAGGAACTTTAAAGGGATGCTCTTATACAAAAATTGCATGTCCCAATTTGGTAAGGCATATTATTTTTGCATTCCTGACTCTAGATAGTTAAGGGGTTATACACCTAGGTAAATAATTCAGAACCTACATACTATACTGTTGGTGAGTCACATGGCTGATGTTCCCCTTCTGCTTGGTAGCTTCAACTACCAAGCAGAAGGGGAATATCAGCCATGTGACTCACCAACAGTATAGTATAATGGTGTACCATAAAACAAAAAGAGAAAAATTGTATCAGATAAGTACAAAATTGCTTATAATCTCGACCTGACATAATACCCACAGGGCATATTATAGCAAAGTATAACAAAACAAGATAAATCATGCTTAAAAACCTCTAACAACTGGTAAATATGGAAGTGCTTTAGAGCTATTTCTTTTCCACAAATGTAAATTGTATATATATATATATATATATATATATATATATATATCCTATAATATAAATGGCCAAGTGTGTTTGTCCGAAGCTGTCATGTGCAGTAGAGACTGCGCGAGGACAAACACACCTGCCTTCAACAAACTAACCTGTCCGCCCCAAGAACTGTAGGCATGATGGGGGCAGGGCCAGCCGGGCATGACGGGGGCTGGACCGGGCGTGGCTGGGGCGGGACCGGGGCAATGTCGGGCGGGCGTGACGGGGGTGGGGCCGGGCGGGAGCAGCCATGGCCGTAAGAGAGAGAGAGCAACAGAGATGGGGGAGAGAGAGCAACAGAGAGGGGGGGGGGGGGGGGGAGAGAGGTGGGAGAGAGAGCAAAAGAGAGGAGAGAGAGCAAAAGAGAGGGGGAGAGAGAGCAAAAGAGAGGGGGAGAAAGAGCAAAAGAGAGGGGGAGAGAGCAAAAGAGAGGGGGAGAAAGAGAAAAAGAGAGGGGGAGAAAGAGAGAGCAAAAGAGAGGGGGGATAAAGAGAGAGCAAAAGAGAGGGGGGAGAGAGAGAGCAAAAGAGAGGGGGGGATAGGGAGTGCAAAAGAGAGGGAGGAGAGTGCAAAAGAGAGGGGGAGAGAGAGAGAGCAAAAGAGAGGGGGGAGAGAGAGAGCAAAAGAGAGGGGGAGAGAAAGCAAGAGGGGGAGAGAGAGCAATAGAGGGGGGAAGAGAGAGAGCAAAAGAGAGTGGGGAGAGAAAGAGCAAAAGAGAGGGGGGAGAGAGAGAGAGCACAAAAGAGAGGGGGGAGAGAGAGAGAATAAAAGAGAGGGGGAGAGAGCGCAAAAGAGAGAGAGCAAGGGGTGGGACCGCTGTATTGCATAAAAAATGTCCCGTGTAAATAGGCTTTAGGACTAGTATATATATATACAGTATCTCGCAAAAGTGAGTACACTCCTCACATTTTTGTAAATATTTTATAATATCCTTTCATGTGACAACACTAAAGAAACGACACTTTGCTACAATATAAAGTAGTGAGTGTACAGCCTGTATAACTGTAAATTTGCTGTCCCCTCAAAATAACTCAAGACACAGCCATTAATGTCTAAACCGGTGGCAACAAAAGTGAGTACACCCCTAAGTGGAAATGTCCAAATTGGGCCCAAAGTTTCAATATTTTGTGTGGCCACTATTATTTTCCAGCACTGCCTTAACCTTCTTGGGCATGGAGTTCACCAGAGCTTCACAGGTTGCCACTGGAGTCCTCTTCCACTCCTCCATGATGACATCACGGTGCTGGTGGATGTTACAGACCTTGTGCTCCCCCACCTTCCGTTTGAGGATGCCCCACAGATGCTCAATAGGGTTTAGGTCTGGAGACATGCTTGGCCAGTCCATCACCTTTACCCTCAGTTTCTTTAGCAAGGCAGTGGTCATCTTGAAGGTGTGTTTGGGGTCGTTATCATGTTGGAATACTGCCCTGCAGACCCATCCTCCGAAGGGAGAGGATCATGCTCTGCTTCAGTATGACACAGTAAATGTTGATATTTATGGTTCCCTCAATGAATTGTAGCTCCCCAGTGCTGGCAGCACTCATGCAGGCCCAGACCATGACATGCCCACCACCATGCTTGACTGTAGGCAAGACACACTTGTCTTTGTACTCCTCACCTGGTTGCCACCACACACACTTGACACCATCTAAAACAAATAATCAGGGAGCAATAACGGCCGCTAGCAGGGGGTGTCAATCAACCCGATCGTATTCGTTCGGGCTGATTGCTGTCCGCCACCTCAGAGCAGGCGGACAGGTTATGATGCAGCTCCATACGGAGCTTGATAAATAGATCCCTAAGACTGCGTTACTGCTATTTTTGTAAGCTTTTTTTGTAAGATTTGTAAAAAAAAATATTTAAAGGGATATAAAAGTGCAAAAAGAAAATGCTCTAATATGTTACATATTTTTTATATTACACCATATTTTGCATATAACTGTCTTTAACCCCTCCAAAAGGGTGAAACACATAGTTAAAGTCAGATCCAGTCAGCATTAATACTCTACAAGGAGCTATATGTGCACATTTAGTGAGCCAATGACTAGAGACTGTGTATAGCCACCAATCACCAGCTAGCTAAAGATATGTACAAATTATTTTCACCAAGAGAAAAAAATAAGTTTTATACTAGAAGTTTATTTGAAAGTCTATTAAAATGACATGCTCTATCTGAATCATGCTAGATTTATTTTGACTTTCCTATCCCTTAAAATGAATTATTTATTTAGCTCAGGGCAATAATTTCTTTAAAAAAAAAAAGTGACCGAATTGAAATAATTGAATCTCTGATTAATAACCTACTATAACGCAGGAATTATCTCATTTCCTAGATAATTTTGCTGCCAACCAAGGGAGTCAAATGATAAAACATTTTAATGTGTTAGAGTATTTAATTATTGCACACATGCTTACCTCTGACTATGGGCTAGATTTATTAAGCCCCTACGGCAGCAAGTTCTCTCAAGAACTTGCTCGCCGGGATTTATCAAGCAGCGGTCACCAGACCGCTGCTTCCCTAACATCTACGCCACCTCTATTGTGGCGAAATTCAATCCCCTCGGTCGAGTCCGACCGAGGAGATTGACAGCTCCTGCCCGCGCGTGATTGGCTGTGCGCGGGCAGGGGGCTGGATTGCACATGAGCGCAAAATTGCGCTTGTGTGCAATGTTAATTACCTGCGGGTAATTTCGCCCCACCATAGGCGAGCTGAGGCATACAGGGGCGCGTATACGCTCCCCTGTAAGCCTCAGCGTTGATAAATCTAGCCCTATGTATTGAAACCTTGCAAAGATGTTAAACACCACATTAGACATGAGTAAATTCAGGATTCATTATTCGTTGCTGGATATTATTATATATATATTTATTAGAACAGAAGTGCAACGAAAAACAACTTCACATTTTACTGATATTTTAAGTTGCACTTTTTTTTTTTATTATATCAAATTTCAGAACTAAACACATGCAAGGTTTCAGTAACGATTTCTGCCCAATAGATGGCATTGTTCCAGCAATATAAATCACAGCAACATACTAAGGATTTGATATTAGAATTCCTAAGCAGACGAAACGTGGCAAGGCTTTCTGTCACCCTGAGGGACACCATACTTTAGCCCACGGGACTCCAGAGACAACCAAGTAAATGCGGGGATCGTAAACACCAGGAGCTAACCGGTGACAATTTTATTTGGCACATTAACTTTTGAATTATTGTCAAAATTCTGAAATGTAAACATTTTACATCAGTCATTTTAAGGATCATCCATTAACAATATATTAAACATTTTTTAAGTATTTTTGTCATAAAAAGGATAACACAGCTGTTTCAACTGATACTGAAAATGCTCAACTTCATTTTGTTTTTTTTATTATTTCCACAGCAATACTGAAGGTCAGGGACAAACCTCCATGGTTATGAAAACAAAAATATAAGTTTATCAAGCACATACTTTTTCTAAATAAATATTATTTAAAACTCATCCTTTAGCTTTAGGTGCAAACATTTCTTCCATGGTGGCTCTTTAAAAGGGCATAAACCCCAATATTTTTCTTTCATGATTTAGACAAAGCATGCAGTGTTTAAAAAAAAGAACTTTCCAATTTACTTCTGTTATTGAATTAGCTTTGTTCTCTTGGTATCCTTGCAAAGCATACCTAAGTAGTCTCAGAAGCAGCAATGCAATCTTGACAGCTATCTGCTGATTGGTGGCCGCACCACCAACCAGCCTTGTGGCATTGGCTTATACAATGTGTTCAGCTAGCTCCACCACCTTCAACAAATGATACCAAAAGAATGAAGCAAATTTGATAATAAAAATAAATTGGAACATTGCTCAAAATTGTATGTTCTGTCTAAATCATAAAATAATAATTTGGGGTTTCTTGTCTCTTTATGGTCTCTTTTTGTACATTCTGTAACATATAAAGGTTCTATGAGTTTTTAGTGCCACTTCAAATAGTGACAGTTTCTTTGAGAGATGTGAGCTTCTTTGGAACCTTGAACCTCCAATGAAGGATGTGGTGCAGATGTCTGTTATTCACCTGTATCTCTCTCTCCACTCTCTTCTTTCTCTCTCTCCTCTCTCCTTTCTCTCTATCTCATCATCTATTATCTGCCAATGTATATGGTACTGACAGGACCTACCTACCCTTTGCTGAAGATGCCCACGTGAAGCTGATCTCTAATATTCATGTGATCTTTAGGATTTATAATCGGTGGTAGTTCCATGGGGGTGCACAAGGTTTGCAAACCACACAAATATTCAATTTTACATTCCCCACTGTTCATAATGTACAATTATATTATATAATGGGCATAGTTAAAGGGACAAAAGGGTGTGTGTACAAGCGCTAAGGTAATCCCCAAGCTGTATCCAAACAGAGATCCTAACCAACCTCCAAAAAATATGCACAAGTAGTAAGAAGTGAATACAGCGCCAACAAGAGGCCAAGGGATAAATATACTCACAGAGAGCTAAAAGAAGATTATTTAATGAACCATGTTAAAAAGCATCAGTAATAAAAGACTATATATAAAAAATGTAAAAAGCACATATAAATAAAATTACAAATACAGGAATATCTTACAGAAGCGGCTCAAAGGGCCAAAGCTGATAATTACAATAAAAACAGAGGTAATAACAGGTGATCAGTGTGAGTGGTACACCAGAATAAGAGTGTATACTAATAAAACAGAATTAGCCTAAGTACAACTGTAGCAAGTGCATCAAGCAAAAAACTAATAAACAATAATACAAACAATAGTGTTCAAAATTAGTGTTACAAAAAATAGTGTTCCAAAAAATAGAAAAATGCACTGCAGTGCAAAAAAAGGGGGGTAGCAAAATAATTGTATAGATACAATCAAATAGTGAGTGAGTGCAAATGGATATAAAAATGCTAGCTACTTAATCCAGTGAGGTTAAGATATAATTAAATAAAATACACAATATGCAATAACATAAAAAATAAAATACACAATATGCAATAACATAAAAAATAAAATATAAAATATAATCCAAAAAAGTATTCAAAAAGTTGATCAACAAATGTTAGTGAAGAACAAAAATAAGTCAATCAAAACAAAAAAATGGAAAAAATGGGTGATGAAAAGCAAGGTGAAAGTGAGGAAATTGATTCCTTCCAATGTTAGTTACTTTAACAGATCCAAATTCCTGAGTGTGGTTGCTGAAGTAGCTGATTGGATCCTAGCACCTGTCAGCTGCTCCTATGGTATCCTAAAAAGTGTCCCTGTAAAAAAAGAAATTCACAACATAGTGTATCCAATATGAGAATGAAGTAAAGATTAAAGTAATGCTTACCAATATGTCAACGCGTTTCTGCCCTCAAAAAAGGGCCTTTCTCAAGACTGAGAAAGGCCCTTTTTTGAGGGCAGAAACGCGTTGACATATTGGTAAGCATTACTTTAATCTTTACTTCATTCTCATATTGGATACACTATGTTGTGAATTTCTTTTTTTACAGGGACACTTTTTAGGATACCATAGGAGCAGCTGACAGGTGCTAGGATCCAATCAGCTACTTCAGCAACCACACTCAGGAATTTGGATCTGTTAAAGTAACTAACATTGGAAGGAATCAATTTCCTCACTTTCACCTTGCTTTTCATCACCCATTTTTTCCATTTTTTTGTTTTGATTGACTTATTTTTGTTCTTCACTAACATTTGTTGATCAACTTTTTGAATACTTTTTTGGATTATATTTTATATTTTATTTTTTATTTTATTGCATATTGTGTATTTTATTTAATTATATCTTAACCTCACTGGATTAAGTAGCTAGCATTTTTATATCCATTTGCACTCACTCACTATTTGATTGTATCTATACAATTATTTTGCTACCCCCCTTTTTTTTGCACTGCAGTGCGTTTTTCTATTTTTTGTAACACTATTTTTTGTAACACTAATTTTGAACACTATTGTTTGTATTATTGTTTATTAGTTTTTTGCTTGATGCACTTGCTACAGTTGTACTTAGGCTAATTCTGTTTTATTAGTATACACTCTTATTCTGGTGTACCACTCACACTGATCACCTGTTATTACCTCTGTTTTTATTGTAATTATCAGCTTTGGCCCTTTGAGCCGCTTCTGTAAGATATTCCTGTATTTGTAATTTTATTTATATGTGCTTTTTACATTTTTTATATATAGTCTTTTATTACTGATGCTTTTTAACATGGTTCATTAAATAATCTTCTTTTAGCTCTCTGTGAGTATATTTATCCCTTGGCCTCTTGTTGGCGCTGTATTCACTTCTTACTACTTGTGCATAGTTAAAGGGACATTAAACACTTTGAGATGGTAATATAAAATGATAAATCATATATATATATAAAAGTCTGCAATATACTTTAATTATTTATTTTGTTACTTTTTCCTGTAATTCCATTCTGAAATTGTGAGCTTTTCAGTTCCTGTTAGAAATGGAAGTGCACTGTTATATTCCACACAGTCATTGGCTGCACAATCTAGTGACCTATTTATAACTGTCCATAATTGGCCACAGGAGAGAAGGTAACCTAAGTTACAACATGGCAGATCCCATTGTCAATATTTAAACAACCAATGAAACTTTAAAAATACATCTACATCTTATTCTTAGACTAATCTTTTCTAGTAGTTATTTGGTGTTTAATGTACCTTTAAGTTTCCCAAATAAACTGTTATTACATATACATATATAGTATTTATGTGTACACAGACACACATAATGAAACTGTACACATTTCCCCTTTACATTCTAATAATCCTGTATACATTTTAACAAAAATTGTTTTTCTTAAATTCCCACTAAATTTGATCTAAATAATATTTAAATACACATCTCTTATCTTTTCATATAACCTAAAATCTCAACCATAAAATATTATTAATGCTGACCATGTTTATTGAGAAAAATAATACAAAATAACATGTCTCTTTACATAATTATATTTGCCTACAACGGAATTTATAATAGAATGATAAATATAACTGATAAAATAAATAGAAATATAAAAATGGAAATATACATGATATTGATAAAAATAATAAATCCTAAAACTGAAAACAAATTAACAGCAGGTAGAAAGTGGATGGATATAGAATATTAATGTGTATCAGTGCACTTACTTCGGATACAGGTTTTGCAGCATATTGTGCCATCTCTGGTGCTGACTTCAAATGTTCCTACACCACATTCAGCAGCCAGTGTCCATCTCCCCTGTAGTCGTAGCACCAGCAAACAAACAGCTAACTTTAAGGACAAATTCTTACAGCAGCCAGCAATCATCTCAAACGCTGAGAAGGGTTGTGCTGTTGAGGAATGAGAAAAAAAAACAAGCTGTGGATCGTATTTGAATTGAGAAAGCCACTACTTCAATCTGTGATTCTTCTTCTGAGGCTCAGTTAAATAAGGATAGCACAGTAAGGGGGTGGGATAGAACAGTCAGTGTATTTCCTGATGTTCACCACGGAAGGTAATGTTAGATGGCTGTGATAAAAAAAATGAATTCAACTGACAATCTGAAAGGGATATGAAACCCACAATTTTTTCTTTCATGATTCATATAGAGCATGCAATTTTAAACAACTTTCTAATTTACTCCTGTTATCAATTTGTCTCTGTTTTCTTGGTATCTTTTGTTGAAAAGAAGGGACTTATGTTTAGGAGCTGCCCCATTTCTGGAGCACAATATGGCAGCAGTTTTGCAACACTGCTATTCATTTGCAAGAACAATAGATTGCAGCACTATTTCCTGCCATGTACTGCTCCAGATGTCTACCTAGGTACTTCTTCAACACAGAATATCATGGGTACGAAGCAAATTTGGTAACGGAAATAAACTGGAACCTTTTTAAAATGTCTGAATCACAAGACATTTTTTGGCTTTCATATCCCTTTAATTTAGATTTTCTCTTTTTCAGCTCTGTTATTCTATTTGAATGTATTTGTTTATTACAGTGCACTACTTTTCAGTAGTATAAAGATGCCCCTCTCCCATCTTGTAACTTTTTTTTTTTTTTGCATAACTTTAATTAGTGATAATGATGTCCTCAACTGACACATATTTGTAATCATATTCACCTAGATTAAGAGTTTTGCGCTAAACAGGGTGTGAAAATAAAGCCACAAAATTTACATTATTGCACTCTCCATAGCGCTGTCATTACGAGTTACTGAAACATTACGAGCCTCCTTGTGCTGTGCGGTATGTTATGTTAAGCTCCATACCGCACAAAAGACAAGGGCTGACATCAATAGACATCAGTGGAGAGAAAGTGTTAGAAAAAAAATTAACACCTGCGATCGTGGAATGGAGATCGCCGTAATGCAACCCAATTCATGTCTATGGGGAAAAGAAAGTTACATTTAAACCTAACACCCTAGTCTAAACACCCCTGTCTAAACACCCCTAATCTGCCGCCCCCGACATCGCGACACCTAAATAAAGTTATTAACCCCTAATCTGCCGCTCCCCATCGCCAATACTAATAAAAGTTATTAACCCCTAATCTGCCACCTCCCGACATTGCCAACACCTAAAAAAACCTATTAACCCCTAAACCTCCGCCCCCCACATCGCAAAACACTATAATAAAGTATTAACCCCTAAACCTCCAGCCCCCCACATTGCAACTAATCCCCTAAACCTCCAGCCCCCCACATTGTAACTACTAAACTAAACCTATTAACCCCTAAACCGCTGCCCCCCACATCACAAAACACTTAATGAAACTATTAACCCATAAACCTAACACCGCCTAACTTTAAATTAAAATTACAATATAACTATCTTAAAATAATTAAAAACTTACCTATGAAATTAAAAAAACTAAGTTTAAACTATAAATTAACTTAACATAACTATTCTAATAAAATAAAACACTACCAATTAAAAAAAATCTAAATTACAAATTTAAAAAACCTAACACTACGAAAATTAAAAAAATTCTAAGATTACAAAAAATAATAAACTAAATTATCAAAAATAAAAACAATTACACCTAATCTAATAGCCATATAAAAATAAAAACCTACAATAAACTACCAATTGCACAGATATCACACAAGGGAAAGAAGCGCTATAGTCCAATATTGAAGCATGAAACAATATATCAGTCCTCCTGAGACACTGTAACAGTCTTACTTGGAATAGTTGAAGCGGTAAAGTAGTAGGTACAAATCCTCTCCGTTACTAGTGTTCAAATGCACACAGGATCACCTGGCAAACTTAAAACTGCTGCTCCCAGAGAAATGGCTGCTTGTCCTGCAGCCGACATGCACATCAAGGAGGGGATCTAGAGCGCAGGATCAAAGAAAAACCACAAAATAGTATAAGATCAAACAAACACCTTTAATATACACAAGCATGAAAATACTCACAAACATCGATGACAAAAATGTATATCACAAGTATCAACTTTTATCGTCACTGCTTAACAAGAGTGCAGGGGGTCTCCAAAATCTTTAGATAGAAACAACGGTGTTGACGAATCTGGCGTGTGACGTCACCACCCGGATAAACAACATGCTGAAGACTTCACCTCCCTTCTCAGGTACACAGTGGATTCTATCACTCAGATCCTCAACGAGTTTCCCTAAACTGGCCGTCATGTACCATCTACCGAAAATACATAAGGCACTAGAAAATCCACCTGTTATCTATCTATCTATCTATCTATCTATTGGG
The DNA here is from genome assembly GCF_027579735.1 of Bombina bombina. Classification (NCBI taxonomy): domain Eukaryota; kingdom Metazoa; phylum Chordata; class Amphibia; order Anura; family Bombinatoridae; genus Bombina; species Bombina bombina. The sequence goes on from NC_069506.1 coordinate 99,826,656, forward strand.
TACTTGTAAAGCACAAACTAATCACCCGTGAGGGTCTCAAGGTGCTATGGGAGGGGGGGAGAGGGGGGCTAAGGGAAGATGATTCAGTCGAAGAGCCAGGTCTTGAGGTCCTTCCTGAAGTTTGTAAGGGAGGTGGATTGTCTGAGGTGCAACGGGAGGGAGTTCCATGATCTTGCTGCCATATAGGAGAAGGATTTTCCTCCAGCTGTTGTTTTCTTGATGCGGGGGATGACTGCGAGTGCTTGGTCGGCAGAGCGGAGTTGTCTGGAGGGGGTATAGAAATTGACACAGTGGTTGATGTATTCAGGACCAATATTGTGGAGGGCCTTGAATGCATGAGTTAGGAGCTTGAAGGTGATTCTCTTGTTGACGGGGAGCCAGTGTAGGTTCCTTAGGTTTTCGGTGATGTGGTTTTGGAGAGGGATGTCGAGGATGAGTCTGGCCGAGGTGTTCTGGATGCGATGGAGTCGTTTCTGGAGTTTGATGGTGGACCCGGCGTAGAGTGCATTGCCGTAGTCCAGTCGACTACTGACGAGGGCGTGGGTGACAGATTTTCTAGTTTCGGTGGGGAGCTACTTGAAGATTTTTCGCAGTAGGTGGAGTATGTGAAAACAAGTCGAAGAGACAGCGTTGACTTGGCGGTCCATGGAAAGTGATGAGTCGAGGATGATGCCTAGATTTTGTACGTGGTGTGTTGGATTTGTAGGGTGTCCGAGGGCTGTGGGCTGTCTGGAATAGACTCCCTAACTTCAAATGTATCAAGTTATATAGATTATTTCCTTAACCCATTATTGTTAGAACTAAGGTCACATATAAGGGACAGTATACACCTGATATGTATATACCTGACATGAACTAGCATGTGTGAAATAGAAAGAATGAATTTATCTTATCACGTTTGACATTACGTCGCTCTACACTATTATCCCACATAATCTGAGAATAGAGGCATGTAAATATTTTTTACAAAAGAAAGGCATTTTTCTGGAAACAACAGATTGTATTCCCTGAAAGATGCATTAGATATGTATTAGAACACAATTATTTTTCTTTTGGATAAGATTTCTATCATCAAAAATGCGGTACGGCGATGGGGACAAAATTCACCCCATCGTATGCAAATCTTTTTATGGGGCTGTTTGAGGAGAGATTCGTTTGGAATAATAATGAATTTATGAGTAACTTAGTCTTCTACAAATGCTTCATTGATGATGTGTTTATGATAGGGGATAGCTCATCGGTAGAAGCAGAGATATTTATTAAATATCTTAATACTAATAATTGTAATGTAAATTTTGTTAGCAATATTCAAAACCAATCCATTGACTTTCTGGATTTTATACTCTTTGTGGAAAATAATGAGATATACACAAAAAACTTTAGGAAAAAGGTTGACAGTAATGGTCTTTTACATGCTAAAAATGGCCACTACCAGAAATGGAAAAGAAATATCCCTAGAAGTCCATTTACAAGGATTAGGAGAAACTACTCAAGATTGGTTGACTATAAAGAAGAAGCTGATATTTTAAAAGAGAAATTCAGGTCCAAAAGTTATAATAAAGCTGAACTTATAAATATGTCTGCAGTTGAAGCAGCAGACAGGGATATATTGTTGACAAGTGAAAAAGTTAAGCGTGTAACTAATAATCCCCCTACGGTTACATTTATAACACAATATGGTGAAGGGGTAGGCAAAGTAAAAGGGATCCTCAATAAATATTGGTCTATATTAACCATTGATCCATTACTTAACAGCTCTCTTGATGTGAGACCAAATATGACTTTAAAGGACCACAAACTTGAGGAATCTTTTAGCCCCTAGTAAGTTAAAGGATAAGGGTTCTATGAACAAAAATTCTAATTCATGTAATCATTTTTTGAAACTTAATGGTACCTATAAATGCAATCAGAGTAGGTGCCCAATGTGCAAATTCATTGACCCTCAGAAATCAATAGTGGTATCTAAAAGTACGGGGCAGGAATTTAAAGTAAAGAATTGTATTACTTGTAAAAGTACATATGTAGTGTACCTATTGCGATGTGGGTGTGGCCTACAGTATGTAGGCCGCACAAAGAGATATCTGTTTAAGAGATTTAGTGAACACTATGCCAACATTAAGAAACTTTTATTGAAGCATAGTGTTCCTAAACATTTTAGTGAAAAACATATCTGTGATCCATCATCTTTAGCCATTATTATTATTATTATTGTCGACGAATCTGGCGTGTGACGTCACCACCTGGATAAACAACTTGCTGAAGACTTCACCTCCCTTCTCAGGTACACAGTGGATTCTATCACTCAGATCCTCAACGAGTTTCCCTAAACTGGCCGTCATGTACCATCTACCGAAAATACATAAGGCACTAGAAAATCTACCTGGTAGACCTATAGTGTCTGGAATAGACCCCCTAACCAAATATATTATGTTATATAGATTATTTCCTTAACCCATTAGTGTTAGAACGAAGGTCACATCTAAGGGACAGTATACACCTGATACATGAACTAGCATGTGTGAAATAGAAAGAAGGAATTTATCTTACCACGTGTGACATTACGTCCCTCTACACTATTATCCCACATAATCTGAGAATAGAGGCATGTAAATATTTTTTACAAAAGAAAGGCATTTTTCTGGAAACAACAGATTGTATTTCCTGAAAGATACATTAGATATGTATTAGAACACAATTATTTTTCTTTTGGATAAGATTTCTATCATCAAAAATGCGGTACGGCAATGGGGACAAAATTCACCCCATCGTATGCAAATCTTTTTATGGGGCTGTTTGAGGAGAGATTCATTTGGAATAATAAGGAATTTACGAGTAACTTAGTCTTCTACAAATGCTTCTGCAGTTGAAGCAGCAGACAGAGATATATTATTGACAAGTGAAAAAGTTAAGCGTGTAACTAATAATCCCCCTACGGTTACATTTATAACACAATATGGTGAAGGGGTAGGCAAAGTAAAAGGGATCCTCAATAAATATGGGTCTATATTAACCAGTGATCCATTACTTAACAGCTCTCTTGATGTGAGACCAAATATGACTTTTAAAAAGAACACGAACTTGAGGAATCTTTTAGCCCCTACTATGTTAAAGGATAAGGGTTCTATGAACAAAAATTCTAATTCATGTAATAATTTTTTGAAACTTAATGGTACCTATAAATGCAATAAGAGTAGGAGCCCAATGTGCAAATTCATTGACCCTCAGAAATAAATAGTGGTATCTAAAAGTACAGGGCAGGAATTTAAAGTAAAGAATTGTATTACTTGTAAAAGTACATATGTAGTGTACCTGTTTCAATGTGGGTGTGGCCTACAGTATGTAGGCCGCACAAAGAGATATCTGTCTAAGAGATTTAGCGAACACTATTCCAACATTAAGAAACCTTTATTGAAGCAGAGTGTTCCTAAAATTTTTAGTGAAAAACATATCTGTGATCCATCATCTTTAGCCATTATTATTATTATTGTCAACGAATCTGGCATGTGACATCACCACCTGGATAAACAACATGCTGAAGACTTCACCTCCCTTCTCAGGTACACAGTGGATTCTATCACTCAGATCCTCAACGCGTTTCCCTAAAGTGGCCGTCATGTACCATCTACCGAAAATACATAAGGCACTAGAAAATCCACCTGGTAGACCTATAGTTTCTGGAATAGACTCCCTAACCGCAAATGTATCAAGTTATATAGATTATTTCCTTAACCCGTTAGTGTTAGTACTAAGGTCACATCTAAGGGACAGTATACACCTGATACATGAACTAGCATGTGTGAAATAGAAAGAAGGAATTTATCTTATCATGTGTGACATTACGTCCCTCTACACTATTATCCCACATAATCTGAGAATAGAGGCATGTAAATATTTTTTACAAAAGAAAGGCATTTTTCTGGAAACAACAGATTGTATTCCCTGAAAGATGCATTAGATATGTATTAGAACACAATTATTTTTCTTTTGGATAAGATTTCTATCATCAAAAATGCGGTACGGCAATGGGGACAAAATTCACCCCATCGTATGCAAATCTTTTTATGGGGCTGTTTGAGGAGAGATTCATTTGGGATAATAATGAATTTACGAGTAACTTAGTCTTCTACAAATGCTTCTGCAGTTGAAGCAGCAGACAGAGATATATTATTGACAAGTGAAAAAGTTAAGCGTGTAACTAATAATCCCCCTACGGTTACATTTATAACACAATATGGTAAAGGGGTAGGCAAAGTAAAAAGGAATCCTCAATAAATATTGGTCTATATTAACCAGTGATCCATTACTTAACAGCTCTCTTGATGTGAGACCAAATATGACTTTTAAAAAGAACACAAGGGGGCGGAGCCTAGAGCCGCACAGAGATGGAGGTCTGATTCCTGGGCTCCGTGAGACATCGCCACAGATCTCTTGCAAAACTTAGGCTTGGCTACTACAAAAGTTATCAGAGGAGTAGGCTGACATACCGGAGGCTGGAACTACCCCAGGAAGTGGATTTGAGCTAAGGAACCGATGGGGAAAGACCAGTTTAAGGACGGCACTAACATCTAACAGCCGCCATCTTAGACACGCGGCACTGCACTACACCTCTTAACAGCCAGCTACGGAGACGGACCCATGTATTAAGAGCAGACATGAGGAGCGGACGCTTGAGGTGAGAAGTGGGTAGGAGAGCCGCAAGTTAGGCGGATAACAAACAGCGGTGGCAAAACTTTAGACAGAGCCCGCAACCATTACTGCTTCATAGCGCCTATAGGCCTTAAACCGAGCAGCGGCTCCGCTAATGAGGGAACTCAGAGACACACTAAAGGCAACAGTAGAAATTGCCACATACATAAATGGCAGAATGGCAGTAAATATAGGCTACCTATTGCTGTAAGATCTCCGGTCTCTGAGATGAAGCTGCAAGGCCACGTGGATGTTATAAACACCATCTAGGGGATATACACAGCCACCTAATGGGCTAGAGACTTGATAGTTAGGCACCACCACTGCTTAGCACATAAAGGAGATGACAGCTATCATCTAAAAGTCACTATAACAGCAAATGACCAGCTAAACATTTATAAATTAACAGCAGATCTACTTCTTACCTTAGCAACACTTTATTGATTGAGAGACTTTTCTAAATTGTCTGCAAGCATTCTCATAGCACATCAATCTGCTCTTACTGGGTGGGAGAGAGGAAAGCAGTCCTATAACTCTGTGTCAACATTGAAAACAAAACACTCTCCATTACTACTCCCCATTATAAAATGTCGGCCAGGAAACAAAATAAACTGCCAGCGTCAAGCAAAGCACAGGTCCCCAACCTCTTTTTTAAATCCAAGGGGGAGAAGGTAGCAGAACTTCAGCATCCTATTGCGGAGGAGGATGGGGGCTCAGATTCAGACTCTCGATCAACAGAGGGAGACACTACACCGGTCACCAAAGCTGATCTTAAACTACTTGTCTCAAAACAAGATATCAACTCAAATTTTGAAAAACTTTGGGACAAGATTGATAGCTTTCAAACTTCCATTACAAACAACCTGGCAGAGATCAAATCAGACATGCTAGACCTGGGCAACAGAGTAGCAGCAATAGAGGAAAATGATAACTCCACTTTAGAAGAAATTTCTACATTAAATCAGCAAATCACCTCCCAACAACAACTAATATCTGATATAGAGGATAAACTGGAGGATATTGAAAACAGGAGCAGAAGGAGCAACCTGAGGATCAAGGGGATTCCAGAATCAGTATCCTCCTCGGAACTGCCAAATTATCTACACCAATTATTCCAGGCTATCACTGGAAATGCAGATGATGGGAAATTCCAGATGGAGAGAGCCCACAGATCACTACGAGCTAAACCCAAGGATGACGCCCCGCCAAGAGATGTGATTCTCAAGATGTTTAGATTCCCTGAGAAAGAGGAAATTTTATCTGCAGCACGGAAACATCCGACCTTCAAGTTCCAGGGGTCTATTATTCAATTTTTTCAAGATCTATGCCTGCGCACACTGCAAAGAAGAAGTATGCTGAGACCGTTGACTTCTTTATTAAGAAAACACCAAATCATCTATAGATGGACATTCCCGTTTGGCCTTCAGATCCAGTTTGAGGGCAGATCCATCATGCTCAGAGACATATCAGAGATACCAGAGGTCTGCAAGAGGCTCAGGCTGGAAGTACCGGATATTCCCTCCAATGCACCTTCTGAGGAGGAACCACAGAAAAAGCACAAGGCAGCCATTCCACAGAATCAGAGATGGTCTAAGGTGCCGAAGAGAGGCACTAAGACCTGAATAACGCTTACATTGCCTATTCTTTTTCTCCTTTACAGATACCCCTACATTTCTATAAGGGGTATACTCATGAAATGTCCTCCCTGCTTTGATCTGGAGGCAGAGAGTAATTCTATCTATACAACAGAGGGAGTTGGCTGGTAATGTATATACTCAATATTTCTTTTTATCCCTTGCAACCCCAGAATTGGATCTCTCAGTGATAGGTTAAAGGACGAGAAGCTCCCGGCCTTCTCTCTGAAGGGATCTGGACGCTTTGACACCTCTATAATTACATATAAATCCCTATGTGAGAAACAATTTGACTTACCAGTGATAGGTGGTTTGGAGGTGAAGGTTTAGTTAAATAATTTCAAAATGTTTGTAGGTTTGCTGTTGCTGTTATAATACAATTGCACTGTTGTTCTAATATGTTTTTCTCCCTTCTGACCCCTCCCTTTTTTCTTTTTGGAGGATTTTTCCTATCTTTTTTCAAAGAGGGGAGAAGGGAGAATAAGGAATGTTACAGTAGTTCATCCAGCTAAATGTTATATGATATTTGCCACGAGGCGATGTCTCGCGGTGCTTTTTGGTGAATTTCCCCCCCCTATTTTTCTTTTTTCATACCCCCTTCTAAAGGGAGATGGAGAATTGTATTTACCTAACTGAACCTGTATCAGTTTTATTAATAAGTTTGTGTTTTTTTTTTCGTTATTTTGTCTTATTGCTTAACAATGCTTATATTTGCCTTACCACTCAGAAAGAAGGTCAAGATCGACGGAGCTGGGGGGGGGGGATAGATCAACATCTGAGACTCCAGGAGGGTCTTGAGAGGTGGAGTCGGCTTCATTATAACACTGCGGTAAGATAAGAATGACCAACAACATACATCTTATTTCACACAACGCTAGGGGTCTCAACTCAGATATTAAACGCAGAACAGCCATGTCCCAATATGATAGGTTGAAAGCTAATTTGATATTCCTTCAAGAGACACACTTCACCAGTTCTGTTATTCCCAAATATTGGTCTAAACAATTCCCCCAACACTACCACTCAGTAACAGATAGCAAAAAAAGGGGGGTCTCTATACTAATACATCATTCACTAAACTTTGTCACGGAGGAAGTCCTAAGAGATGGGGAAGGTAGATATTTGATAGTTAGGGGGTTGATTCAGGGGAAGGAGGTCACATTATGTAACATTTACGCCCCAAATGAAAAGCAAGACCTATTTCTTGGACAGGTGGCCCAGATGCTTACTCAGTGGTCTCAATCTAGAATATTTTTGGGTGGGGATTTTAATTTGCCCATCCGAATCATTGAATCAGATAGACCCACCGGACTAACCCATAAACAGAGACACCACAATGCAAAGGTCAGATCGATCATGCGAGCTTTAGCTGCCCACAATGTGATAGATTCATGGGAATCACTTTATGGTGTGACTACAGACTCCACATTTTACTCTTCTGCTCACAAGACATACTCCAGACTAGATTACGTATACCTTAGTCAAATACTCATACCTAATTTACAGACCTCCTCTATACATGCGTGTGCATGGTCTGACCACTCTATGGTCAGTGTTAAAGTTTCTGGGATTCTTGGACAGAGTAACAGTCGATCTTGGACATTTGACCCGAACACACTTAAAAACCAAGCCACTCAAGATTCACTGTTAAAAGACCTGACTGAGTACTGGTCCATAAATACAGATTCCACCACTAACCCGCTCTTCACTTGGGCAGCACATAAACCATTCATCAGAGGTCTACTTATTAAAGCCAAAGCCGCACATATTAAAGCTGCACGACTAAGAACAGATCAATTACAGACAGAGATAAATACTTTGACTACACAACACCAACGTACTTCCTCTACAAAAACATTCAAACTCCTTCAAGAGAAAAGACGGGAACTATCTGAGATTATGTCAGCTTCCTCCCTCAGGGCTGCTCAGAGATTAAGAGCCCATTATTATATTTATTCCAATAAGCCAGATAAGTATCTGGCTCATAAATTACAAGAAAAAATTAGATCTTTTACAATTCCCTCCATTCAGACAGTTGAAGGCCCATTCACATCAAACCCACAGGAAATTACAGACACTTTTGCTAGATACTACCAAGCTTTATACGACGGACAGAAAACCAACCCAGCGATACAGACCAAGACAGTTAGGGAAAGATTCCTAAAAGAGGCCCATCTCCCCCTCATTGATAATGAAGCCTTAAAGAAACTAAATGTAGACATTACACCGAATGAAATCTTAGACGCAATTAAACATCTAAAACCAGGTAAAGCCGCAGGCCCTGATGGGTTTACGGGAGAGTATTATAGGTTATTTAAGAGGGCGCTAATTCCACATCTACTCAAATTTTGTAATGATATAATGTCAGGAAGGAACATACCCCCAGATATTCTACATGCCAGGATAGTGGTCATCCCCAAACCAGGTAAAAATTCTAAACTATGCAAAAGCTACCGCCCTATCTCACTAATAAACCAGGACATAAAGATCTTTCCTAAAATTTTGGCCAATAGGTTAAAAATACACTTACCCTCTCTGGTCCACCCAGACCAGGTAGGATTCATTATGGACAGAGAAGCACCCGACAATGTTAGAAGGACTGTGGACTTGACTGACTACTTGGAAAGAACCAAAACGCCTTCTCTGCTCCTCTCATTGGATGCGGAGAAGGCGTTCGACAGAGTGGACTGGGACTATATGTTCGAGGTATTAGGAGAATTTGGACTTAAGGGCCCCTTTATGAAAGCTATTAGAAACATTTATTCCTCACCTACGGCAGTGATAAGAGCAGCGGGGTATCAATCAAGCCCCATTGAAATCCGGGGAGGTACTAGACAGGGTTGCCCTTTATCCCCATTAATTTTTGCACTATGTATAGAGCCCTTGGCGGCAAAGATTAGGCTTTCACCAGACATACATGGAGTCAAGATCAAACAAAAAGAATACAAACTCTCGCTTTTTGCGGATGACATACTTCTGACCCTAACAAAACCCTTGATTTCGTTGCCGCATTTATATAATACTCTTCAGGAGTTTTCTGATATTTCAGGATACAAAGTTAACCTGGATAAATGTGAAGGATTGCCCATAGCTCTCCCGAATCACACTCGCAAATTAATAGATATAAACTTCACACTGACTTGGGCAAAAACGGCGATACAGTATTTAGGAGTTAAATTATCACACGACTATAAGGATCTGTTCAAACTAAATTATATTCCATTATTTAAAAGAATTAGATCAGATTTACATAAATGGAAGAGTAAACAATTTTCGTGGTTTGGTCGCCTCTCGGCCATTAAAATGACGATTCTACCGAGGATACTTTACCTTTTTAGAGCCCTACCTATTAAGATTCCTGCCCCGGATTTACTGAGATTACAGCAGGACATAACGAGTTTTTTGAGGGGTAATAAATTAGCTAGGATAGCCTCCAAGACCTTGCAGCAACATAAAACAGTAGGGGGGGTAGGCGTGCCGAACTTAATGGACTATTACCAGGCAGCTAGGCTAGCTCAGGACCTGCTATTAAACAAAGGGTCCGATGAAATAGTATGGACGACGATAGAGGCTGACGTAGAGGGAAACAATAAATCGTCTGTTTTACTGTGGAATACCCCTAAAGGACACCCCACCCCCAAAACTAATCTATCAGCCTTTAGGGACTCGATGAAATCTTGGACAGAATTGACTGCATCTCTCCAGTTGATACCTTTAGACTCGGTGACGAGACCGGTTATAACACTACTCCCGAGCGAGTTACAGGCACAAATAGGAAAATGGGAAAATAAGGGGCTCTATAGGGTGGCAGATTTTTTGTCAGAAGGGAAACTCATTACGTTTAAACAGGCACAAGATAGATTAGACCCCCATAGACTTCATTGGTTCATATACCTACAAATCTCATCCGCAATACATAGATACCTACACCTCCCCCTCACTAGAAGACTAACCCCACTGGAACACTTTACAATTAACAAACAAAGAGATAAAAAAATGATTTCCTGCTTGTATATAGCTATACAAAAAGCGAGATATAATACAAGACCCCCTTTAGTAGACAGATGGGTGAAAGATTTAGGGACTGACTTAACAGCGGAAGACTGGATAGCCATAACTCGAGACTCAGGTAAAGGCATGATTAGTGCTGACTTCAAGGAGAATTGTATCAAGTCTACTTTCAGGTGGTACTTGACCCCAACTCAGACCTCTCATTACTCAAGGGGCTCCTCCAACCATTGCTATAGAGGATGTCAGGAAGTAGGCACATATATCCACATGTGGTGGGAATGTCCCAAGGTACGACCGATATGGTCAGAACTTTCGTCCTTGTTGAGTACGATATTATCAGAAGACATTAATCTCTCTATGGCACAAGCCCTACTGAATGACTATATCCCAACATATAACTCAGCTATTAACACCTTTATAAAAACGCTTTGTACAGCTACTAGGATATGTGTAGCTAGGCACTGGAAGGTAGGGGTCCCGGCTTGGACTGAGATACTGGACAAAATTGAAGCTACATACTCCATGTCAGAGCAGGCCTCTCTGATTTTGGGGACAAGGGAAAGTTTCCAAAAAGTCTGGTTTTACTGGATTATGAGGGAGAAGAGGAGGGGAGAGTAGGATGGTAAGATGGGGGACTAGTAATATTTACAAGATAGGGTAAAAAGGGGGAAACTCGAGGCTAGGGGGAGGTTGTAAGATCACCCTCTCCAGCTCTGTTCGACGAAAATAACATTTTCTATTGCTTTAATTAGATACAGTTCACAACCACACCTTCTACATTAAGCACTGAATTATGTGTCAAAATTAGGCATAACCGATTGATAAGACAAACAAAGTTTTAACAGTTTAGAAATGTTTTTCTTCATTGTATATGTTTTTTTTAGTTATTGTTCCCTTTTCCTTTTTTTCTTATTTTCTCTTTGGTTCAATATTTTATTTTTTAAGTATTACTAACTACTTATGTGGTCATGAGTGCTAAGAGACGATTAGAAATCCGACCACAGAAGACAACAACTCCAAGTATATTGGTTTCCAATGATTTGTGATTACCTGGACTCATTAGCTGAGTGCTCCAGAGTACTGACTGATTTTGTGATGTACCGAATATGCATGTGAAATAGTACTGATGGATATTGTAACTATAATCGCTTTTGTCTTTATCCTCCTGTTGTTGTATATTTCAGGTTGTAAAATGCTTATAATAATAATAATAATAAAAATTATTTCAACTAAAAAGAACACAAACTTGAGGAATCTTTTAGCCCCTAGTAAGTTAAAGGATAAGGGTTCTATGAACAAAAATTCTAATTCATGTAATAATTTTTGAAACTTAATTTTACCTATAAATGCAATAAGAGTAGGTGCCCAATGTGCAAATTCATTGACCCTCAGAAATCAATAGTGGTATCTAAAAGTACGGGGCAGGAATTTAAAGTAAAGTACATATGTAGTGTACCTGTTGCAATGTGTATGTGGCCTACAGTATGTAGGCCACACAAAGAGATATCTGTCTAAGAGATTTAGCGAACACTATGCCAACATTAAGAAACCTTTATTGAAGCATAGTGTTTCTAAACATCTTTAGCCATTATTATTATTATTATTATTATCGGTTATTTATAGAGCGCCAACAGATTCCGCAGTGCTAATTAAAGGGATAGAAATTGTGCCTAAAGATCCTAGAGGTGGAGACCTTTTGTTAACTTTCAGGAAAAGATAAACCTTTTGGATCTACAATTTGGGGTCTCTTTCTCCTGGGGGTCTTAATGTCAATATAGATATTGCTGCTTTTATATAATTAAGTGTTTTTCCCTTATATATAAATTCTGGTATTTATTTATGTACTTATTTGTTTCCATTTATTTTGGAATTAATTTTTATTATTGTGTTATATATGTGATATATGTGTATTAATGATTTATTATATAATTATAACATTTTTAATAGGGATGTACATGATTTCTAATGATTTTATTTATTTTACATGACTTGACTTGTGGGTACTTACATAGATAATGTATACATGCTTTAATAATATATTTAAGTAATAGGGAATTAATGTTTTCTTTTTAACTTGTTTTTATCTAATCTATTAGTCCTGCAATAATTGAAATGTGATAATGCAAGTTTTTTATGAATGTAGATGAATCCAAATAATGAACATTGGTATTCAATGGTATTCACTCAGTACTCTTGAGAAAGCGGCCAATGGAGGCCGGGAAACGCGTTAAGACTCTGAGTGATAGAATCCACTGTGTACCTGAGAAGGGAGGTGAAATCTTTTCAGTGCGTTGTTTATCCGGGTGGTGACGTCAGACGCTGGTTTCGTCGACACCGCTGTTTCTATTTAAAGACTTTGGAGACCCCCAGCACTCTTGTTAAGCAGTGACGATACAAGATGATACTTGTGATATGCATTTTTATCATCAATGTTTGTGAGTAGTTTCATGTTCGTGTATATTAAAGGTGTTTGTTTGATCTTACACTATTTTGCGTTTTTTCTTTGATCCTGAGCTCTAGATCCCCTCCTTGATGTTAAACTACCAATTGCCCAAGAAAATCTACTCACGGTTCCTGAAGTCTGGACATCCATCTTCATCCAGGTTGTGAGAAGTCTTCATCCAGGCGGCGACACCTTCATCCCAGCGGCGCGGACCGGAGCTATCCTGGAAGGTGATGATATCCTGCTCGGAGCATCCTCTTCATACGATCACCGCCGTTTTAAAATGGCGTACCTTGCATTCCTATTGGCTGATTTGATTCTTCAAATTCAAATCAGCCAATAGGATGAGAGCTTCTGAAATCATATTGGCTGTTCAAATCAGCCAATAGGATGAGAGCTTCTGAAATCCTATTGGCTGTTCAAACTAGCTTAGAGTTAGGTTTTTTTATTTTGGGGGGTTGGTAGGATGGGGGGTTAATTTAAGGGGGGGACTTAGTAATTTTTTAAGGTAAAAGAGCTGTTTAACTTAGGGCAATGCCCTACAAAAGGCCATTTTAAGGGCTATTGGTAGTTTATTGTAGGTAAGAGGGTGTTTTTATTTTGGGGGGGCTTTTTCATTTTTATAAGGCTATTTGGTTAGGTGTAATTGTTTTTATTTTTGATAATTTCATTTATTATTTTTTGTAATCAGAGCTTTTTTATTTTTTATAATTTAGTGTTTATTATTTTTTGTAATGTTAGATTTTTAATTTTTTTTTCATAGTGTTAGTTTTTTTTAACATTTTAATTTAGGTTTTTAATTAGTAGTTTTTTTTATTTTATTAGAATAGTTATGTTAGGTTAATTTATAGTTTAAACAGTTTTTTTTTACAAGTAAGTTTTTATTTTTTTGAAAGATAGTTATATTGTAGTTTTAATTTAAAGTTAGGGGGTGTTAGATTTAGGGGTTAATACTGTAATTTAGTGTTTTGCGATGTGGGGGGGCTGGCGGTTTAGGAGTTAATAGGTTTAGTAGTTGCAATGTGGGGGGCTGGAGGTTTAGGGGTTAATAGGTTTATTTAATAGTCGCAATGTGGGCGGCAGTTTAGGGGTTATTAAGTTTAATATAGTGTTTGCGATGCGGGAGGGCGGCAGTTTAGGGGTTAATAGGTATTTTTTGGGTCTTAGTGTACTTTGTAACATTTTAGTTATGAATTTTGTGAAACATTTTTGTTACACAAAATCTATAACTACTCTCAGATGGCGGTATGGATCGTGTTGGTATAGGCTGTAACGCAAGCATTTTAGCCGGACCGCACCACCTATAATACAGGCACTATGAAAATCCCACACTTAAACGTCATTTTTTTGAAAGCAGAATGGATGTTGCGTTACAGGGTAAAATGCTTGCGGTATAGCTATACCGCCGCGACTCATAATATGCGTTCCTGGCAATTCCACGCGCAATGGCCAATTTATCAGCGGTATAGCTGTACCACAAAACTCGTAGTCTAGCCGATTTCAATTTATTTTATGTTTAATAAAATGGTGTATTAACTTTTGTGTTACCTGGACAGACAACAAAGAGAGCAACAATCCTGCCTCTATCCCCACCACTATCAATATTGCCTCATATTTCTAAGAATTACCCTCTCTAAGAAATTGCCATTTAAATGCCCTCACAGTTTAAACCTATGTGTCTGCAGAGGCTTAGATACAAGGTAATCACAGAGGTAAAACGTATATTAATGTAACCATGTTGGTTATGCAATACTGGGGAATGAGTAATACAGAGATTATCTTTTTAAACAATAAATATTTTGGAGTAGATTGTTCCTTTGATGGGCTAAAACATTGAATTATAGGTACCAGCATTTAGAATTATCAGAAAACTCCTGTAACCCTGTTTGATGTGGTCCTCATCCACCGTGATCTGCATATTATCATCTTGAGGGGGGGGGGGGCACTTTTGGGGCTTATGACAGATCCCCAACACGTATATCTCCAAATCCCTGGTGGTCAAGTCGAGCGGCATCGCCAAGCCTTGGAAGTGGCAAGCAGCTACATAGTGTCAGGGTTTTTTCCCTGATCTGTTTGCCATGTGCTGCTGGCAGCCATTTTACTCACCTCTCTTGCTGACCCTGGTGCATACTGTGTGATGCTGCTCATTTCCTGCACTTCCTTTTATGGCCAGACTGGTGTCATCATCCGTGTGAGACAGGATGTAGTCTCAGAATTGTGATGTCATCACTTATTATTTAAAGGGCCTCTGTTCAGTATGCTTTGCCCTTGCGTTGTCTCAGACCTGTTTGTGAGAGCTCCTGTGTATTACCTGGCTGTCTGACGTCCCTCCTGGTTCCTGATCCCTGGCTTGTTCCTGACTTTGCTGTTCTCCTTGTTCCTGATTCCGGCTCGTCTGTCTATTCGCTTTGGCTCCTGAATCGGCTCGTCTAACTACCAGCTCTTTTTTTGATTCCTGGCTTGTTATTTGACTAGTGGACGTTTTATTATTTTTTGCTATTAATAAAGGTGTGATTATTTTTGCACTTCTTGTCTCAGTCTGATTCCTGGCATCCTGACATTACGCAAGGGCCATGAATCCTGATGGTGCTAATAATCCACCTTTACCTGCCATAATTTCCAGGATGGATGAACAGGATCACTGCTTGGATCAATTTGCACTAGCCCTGCAAACCCTGCTGACTTGCATTGCACATTTTGACCAAAGTATCCCGCAAGTTATGGCTGCTCCTGTTTCCGCTGCTGCACCTAGTCCTATCAGGAGCATGTCCGGTTCTGCACCTCTACCTCAGCGATATGGAGGTGATCCTAATCAGTGCAGAGGGTTTTTGAACCAGGTGGGCATTTACTTTGAGATGTTACCTCCAGCGTTTCCCTCTGACAGAGCTAAGGTGGGATTTCTCATCTTGTTACTCTCTGACACAGCTCTTGCCTGGGCTAATCCCTTGTGGGAGACTAATGAACCTGTGATTTCAAATTACCCTGAACTTGTGGCCTCCTTTCAAAGGGTATTTGATGTTCCGGCTCGCTCCTCCTCTGCTGCTAAACGATTCATGTCCATTCAGCAAGGTACAAGATCTGTTGCTCAGTATGCCATTGAGTTCCGTACGCTTGCGGCAGAGGTATGTTTGAACAATGAAGCCCTTGTTGCTACCTTCTTTCATGGGCTCTCTGATGCGATTAAAGACGAAGTTGCTGCCAGAGATTTACCAGAAGATCTCGAGGCATTGGTGTCTTTTTTGATCCTAATTGACATCAGACTAAGTGAGAGGTCCTCTTTCAAGGAGCGCTTGCGGAAGCCTCCTGTTCCGTTGTCTCCTACGTGTTCGTTCCCACCCATGCCTCCTGGTCCTGAGTCACCAGGTACTGCTGAGCCGATGCAGTTGGGATTCACGCATCTCTCCACGGCGGAGAGGGCCTTTAGGAGGAGGGAGGGGCTCTGCCTCTATTGTGGGTTACAGGGTCACCTTTTGAAGTCTTGTCCGACACGGCCGGGAAACGCTCACACCTAAGGTCCTGTCGGAGGCAGACCTTGGGTGGTTTATCCTCGTCCCCGGAACTGCTAAAGGAGAAACCTTTGGTCACGGTTGTCCTTTCCTGGGTGGACTCCTCCATAGTCACCCAGGCTCTTGTTGACTCCGGTGCTGCGGGCTATTTCATTGACAGTGCTTTTGTATCAAAGCACTCCATTCCTGTTTTGCCTCAGTCCGTTCCGCTTGCTATTGAGGCCATTGATGGCAGACCCCTTCAGCCCACACTCGTTACTCACGAAACTGCTCTGTTATCCATGGCTGTTGGGGCTCTCCATTTTGAAACCCTCCAGTTCCAGGTGATAAACTCTCCACATTTTCCGGTTATTCTGGGTTATCCATGGCTCCAAAAGCACAATCCCAGTCTCGACTGGCGCAGGTCCGAAATTTTGTCGTGGTCTCCGCAATGTATTTCCACTTGTCTTCGGAAACCAGTTAAAGTCTTGTGCACGTCTTCGGTATCTCAATTGCCAAAGGAGTACCGAGAGTTCCTATTCGTTTTTGACAAGGTGCGTGCCGGTACGTTGCCTCCTCACCGGTCTTACGATTGTGCCATAGACCTGCAACCCGGAGCCATTCCTCCTCGGGGCCCGGTTTACACTCTGTCTGTTGTGGAGAATTGTGCTATAGAGGAGTATGTTCGCCGATGCTCTGTCGCGGGGGATCATCCACAAATCCTGCTCTCCTGCAGGGGCTGGCTTCTTCTTTGTGAAGAAAAAGGGTGGCGAGTTAAGACCATGCATCGATTATAGGGGTCTTAATCGTCTTACCATTAAGAATGCTTACCCTATTCCGCTCATTACGGAACTCTTTGACCGCCTCAAGGGAGCTACGGTCTTTACTAAACTTGATTTGAGAGGAGCGTACAATCTCATTAGGATCAAGGAGGGTCACAAATGGAAAACAGCATTTAACACCAGGAGCGGGCATTATGAGTATCTTGTAATGCCCTTTGGCCTATGTAATGCTCCTGCTGTTTTCCAGGAATTTATTAATGATGTTCTACGAGATATGTTGCAACAGTGTGTTGTGGTGTACTTAGACGACATCCTCATACACTCACCCACACTTGAGGCTCATCGTTCTGATGTTACACGGGTTCTTCAGAGACTACGTGAGAACGGCCTGTTTTGTAAACTCGAGAAATGTGAGTTCCATCAGACTAAAGTAACCTTCCTAGGTTATGTTATCTCCATTGCAGGGTTCTCCATGGATCCTGACAAGTTATCTGCAGTTCTGCAGTGGCCTAGCCCAGTTGGTCTTCGGTCTATTCAACGTTTTTTGGGGTTTGCCAATTACTATAGAAAGTTTATTAAAAACTTTTCTTCCTTGGTCAAACCTATCACAGACATGACCCGTAAAGAGAATGATCCACTCACCTACTGCCATTAAGGCCTTTGAGTTCTGGCTCATCCTAACCCTGTCCTGCCTTTCGTTCTTGAGGTTGATGCATCTGAGACTGGAGTAGGTGCCCTCTTGTCTCAACGTCCTACGCCTAACGGTTCCTTGCATCCGTGTGGTTTCTTCTCTAAGAAATTGTCTTCAGCGGAGTGCAATTATGAAATTGGCGACAGGGAATTACTGGCAATAATTTTTGGCACTCAAGGAATGGAGGCATCTTCTTGAGGGTACTAGCATGCCAGTGCTCATTCTTACTGACGACAAAAATTTAACTTATCTATCTGAAGCAAAACGTTTGTCGCCCCGACAGGCCAGATGAACGCTATTTTTGTCTCGGTTTAATTATGTGGTCTCCTAACCGCCTGGTAGTAAGAATGTTAGGGCTGATGCCCTCTCTCGACAATTTTTGCCTCTGTCCAAGGAGGAGTCTGTACCTACTCCAGTTATACCTCCTGACCATATTTTTGCTACCATACGTACTAATTTGACTTCTCCCTTGGGGGAGGAGATCCTGGCTGCACAAACCAATGCACCTCCTGAGAAACCTAGTGGTAAGTGTTTTGTTCCTGAGAGTCTTCGAACTAAACTTTTGCACACTTACCACTATCCTAAAGCCGCAGGTCACCCAGGCAAGAACCAAATTATTTGGTCTGTCACTCGACAATTCTGGTGGCCAGCTCTTCATTCTGATGTTGCTGCGTATGTTGCCTCCTGCTCAGTTTGTGCACAGAATAAGACTCCTCGACATCTTCCTGTGAGTCTTCTTCAACCTATTGCTAATGGTGAGCATCCTTGGACACATCTTTCCATGGACTTCATTGTCGAGCTCCCTGTTTCCAATGGCAATATTGTTATTCTTATGGTGCTTGACCGTTTTTCTAAAATGTCACATTGCATTCCTTTGAAGAAGTTGCCTACCGCTCAGGAGCTTGCTTCAATTTTTGCCTGGGAGGTCTTCCATTTACATGGGTTATCCAAGGAGATAGTGTCAGACCGGGATAGCCAGTTTGTCTCCAGATTTTGGCGTTCCTTTTGTGCTCAAATGGGCATCCAGCTTTCCTTCTCCTCAGCATATCACCCTCAATCCAATGGGGCTGCGGAACGGTCTAATCAAGCTCTGGAACAGTTCCTCCATTGCTATGTCTCAGATCACCACAATAATTGGTCTGAACTGTTACCTTGGGCAGAGTTTGCTCGTAATAGTGCTATTAATGCTTCCTCCAAGTTATCCCCATTCATCCTTATGTCTCAGGCTTTGGAGGAGCATCTCCGGCAACTTCGTTCCACATGGGTGCAGATTCATTATTGCCTTCATTGTTCTATGCAGCGCCAAAAGTTCCAGGCTGATCGTAGGTGTCTGCCTGCGCCTTCCTACCAGGTTGGTGAGTTTGTCTGTCCTCCCGCAACTTGAACCTTTGTGTGCCTTCCAATAAACTGGCTCCCCGTTATGTTGGTCCTTTTCGTATACTCTGACGGGTCAATCCTGTGGCCTATGCTCTTGACCTTCCTCTCCAATGTTTTTCATGTCTCCCTCTTGAAACCATTGGTTTGTAATCAGTTTACCACTGTGTTGCCTCGTCCCTGCCCTATCTTTGTTGACAACCATGAGGAGTATGAGGTCAGCAGCATTATTGACTCTCGTATGTCCAGGGGCCACATACAGTATTTGGTTCACTGGAGGGGCTATGGTCCGGAGGAGCGTTCATGGGTTCTCTCCTCTGATGTTCATGCTCCCGCCCTCCTCCGTGCCTTCCATGCCCGTTTCCCCAATAAGCCTTTTGTCCTCCCACGGGGGAAGGGTCGTTGAGGGGAGGGTGCTGTCAGGGTTTTTTCCCTGATCTGTTTGCCATGTGCTGCTGGCAGCCATTTTACTCACCTCTCTTGCTGACACTGGTGCATACTGTGTGATGCTGCTCATTTCCTGCACTTCCTTTTATGGCCAGACTGGTGTCATCATCCGTGTGAGACAGGATGCAGTCTCAGAATTGTGATGTTACCACTTATTATTTAAAGGGCCTCTGTTCAGTATGTTTTGCCCTTGCGTTGTCTCAGACCTGTTTGTGAGAGCTCCTGTGTATTACCTGGCTGTCTGACGTCCCTCCTGGTTCCTGATCCCTGGCTTGTTTCTGACTTTGATGTTCTCCTTGTTCCTGATTCTGGCTCGTCTGACTATTCGCTTTGGCTCCTGAATCGGCTCGTCTGACTACCAGCTCTGGTTTTGATTCCTGGCTTGTTATTTGACTTGTGGACTTTTTATTATTTTTTGCTATTAATAAAGGTGTGATTATTTTTGCACTTCTTGTCTCAGTCTGATTCCTGGCACCCTGACACATAGGACTTAAAGTGATGGTAAATGTAACT
The DNA here is from genome assembly GCF_027579735.1 of Bombina bombina. Taxonomy (NCBI): domain Eukaryota; kingdom Metazoa; phylum Chordata; class Amphibia; order Anura; family Bombinatoridae; genus Bombina; species Bombina bombina. The sequence goes on from NC_069506.1 coordinate 99,846,722, forward strand.
ATACTTGAGTTTATATTTTGGAAGTATTACTCAATATAAGCACAGTGATGCTTTTGTTTTTTTTTAAATTAACATTTTTTCTTACAAAATCTTCTTTTATAAATGTGCTCCGTTACCTGCTCCCCGACTTCCTCCCTGTGAGAATTTCAGAAATCTCTATTTGATTGACAGGTGCATCATCCAATCGGGACTGCACCATACGCCCTATGTAAATCTGTTATTAGCACGCTCCTGTGCTCAAAGAATGGCATCAGCAGAACTTCAACTGTGCAAGTGCAGTTGCAGCCACGATCTCGCCGCTGCTTATAGTAAACAGTGAATTTCCCTGTCACTGTTTACAGCAGTGGTGAAAAAGGCGCGGTAATAATTTTTTAAGTAAAAGCACGTTTCTTTGCAGATGTTTGGGGAGGGGTGGCGGCCTATGGGGTGATTCTTTAGCACTGTCTTCTGTGCTGCTGTAAACAGTGAATTGCTACTGACAGGGAAGTTCACTGTTTACTATAAGCAGCTGCAACATCGTGGCTGCAACTGCACTTGCGCAGTTGAAGTTCTGCTGATGCCATTTAAAACTCTAAGCACGGGAGCGTGCTAATAACAGATTTACATAGGGCGTATGGTGCAGTCCCGATTGGATGATGCACCTGTCAATCAAATAGAGATTTCTGAAATTCTCACAGGGAGGCAGTCAGGGAGCAGGTAACGGAGCACATTTATAAAAGAAGATTTTGTAAGAAAAAACGTTTATTTAAAAAAACAAAAGCATCACTGTGCTTATACTGAGTAATACTTCCAAAATATAAACTCAAGTATAGTTACATTTACCATCACTTTAAGGAAGCTGGATGGGGATAAGTATTTAAACCCCTCTATCTCAGCTTAGAAAAAAAGACAAACACTCATTTTTACAACCTTGTTTATTAAAATGTTGTTGTTGAGTTCTTATGCGTCAGTAGTGCTTTGCTGATCCTGAGTCTACCTGGGTATTCTTTTAACAAAAGGATAGCAAGAGAACAACTTAAATTACATAATAGAAGTAAATTAGAAAGTTGTTTAAAATTACATTCTCTTTATGAAAAAGAAATTGGGTTTCATATCCCTTTAATGGATAAATAACAATAATGTTTGCTCAAATCGGGTTTCTTAAAGAATCTGCTGTTGCCAATTAATTGCATTGAATCTTGTCCATGGTGTAAGATAATACCTTAAATTTATGAAACCTCAACAAAATCTAGTTCTGACAAGAAATGCAGTTACTTATATAAGCATAATGTCTACCATGGCTCCTGCTTTCATTTTGTGTTAGCCAGGAAAATAATATTATGATGCTGCGTTTTGTCTGAAAAACTAAGACTAAAAACCTTGGAAAATCTGAAATATATTTATATAACAGAGACATTAGTGAGGGGGATTTCTATGATGAATGGGTTAAAATGTAGTGACTGGCAGGGCAGATGGCTGTGGGGGAGAATTAGGGTCAGGTATTAGGAATAATGACTGGAAGTAGTTGTGGTTAGGATTAACTGCAATGGGGGGGGGGGGTAAGCTATTTTAATTGATAATGATGGAAAGATATTTGTAGGTAGGTTGGAGTTGGTTGGAGTAAGCAGGCTTAGTAGTTTGTGATGGAAAAGGTCACTTTTTTTTTATTTTGATGTGGTGCAACCAAGACAGCACATTGTCACACACACAGGCACACTGAGGAGATGGTGGCAGAAAGGCCCCAGATGCTTTTCTCCTGGATTACCTTTGTGTTTTGCAAAAGATTGGACTTTTTCCAGGCATCTGAACCCGGCTTGTCTTTTAATCATTCTCCTGGATTACCCCTGGCAAAAGATTTTACTGTTTACTGGTATTTTGACCCTCAGCTTGTTTCTGGACTTTCTTTTGAACTTTCTTTTGTCTAATGCTATTTACTTCTGCCAGTATCTTTCAGACCTAGTCCAGTCCTCGGCCCTTGTTGAGGGCATTACTTCAGTCTTCTGTCCTGGTGTGGGCCCTCCAGTTCTTGGCCCTAGTTAGGGCAATACTCCAGTCTTCGGCCCTAGTTTGGGCACTCTAGCCATCAGTCCTAGTGAGGGCATTACTCCAGTCTTTGGCCCCAGTATGGAACTGGGTCCCGATGTGGGCAGTACCTCTGCCAAGACCTGTGGCTCCTGCCAAGATCTGTGTCTCCTGCTAAGTCCTGTGACTGCTGCCAAGGCACAGATCCTGTTTTAGCATACACTTTACTGCCAATGCACAGACTCACTACCAGCATACTCTCATCTGCCAAGACATAGACTAAAGGGTAGATTTAACATTGTCGAGCGGACATGATTCGCTGTAGCAAATCATGTCTGCTCGACCTCGCTAAATGCCGACAGCATACGGTGTCGGCATTTAACATTGCACAAGCATTTCTTGTGAAAAGCTTGTGCAATGCCGCCCCCTGCTCACCAGCGGCCGCTAGCAGGGGCCATCAATCATCCGATCGAATCAGGATGATTTCAGTCAGACACCTAAAAGGTGGCGAAGAAGTTAAGGAGCAGCGGTCTTACAATCGCTGCTTCTTAACTTCAGTTTCAGAAAAGCCTGGAATGATGGGCGTAGAATGCAGCATCAGTTGCTTAATAAATCTACCCCTAAGTACCAGCATACTATTTCCTGACAAGGCACAGATTCAGTTTCAATATACAATCATCTGCGAAACACAGACCCAGTCCCTGCATACACTCATCTGCAAAGACACAGACTCGAACACCAGCGTACTCTCTTCTGCCAAGGCACATTCCCAGTTTCAGCATATGCTTACCTACCTAGGTTCTGCCCTGTGTACAGCTCCACTGACTCCAAGCCCTGTTTCTCCTGTTGCACAGCACCCAGCCTTGTCTCCTGTTGCACAGCATCCAAGCCGTGTGTCTCCTGTTGCACAGCATCCAAGCCGTGTGTCTCCTGTTGCACAGCATCCAAGCCGTGTGTCTCCTGTTGCACAGCATCCAAGCCATGTGTCTCCTGTTGCACAGCATCCAAGCCGTGTGTCTCCTGTGGCACAGCATCCAAGCCGTGTGTCTCCTATTGCACAGCATCCAATCCCCGTGTCTCCTATTGCACAGCATCCAATCCCCGTGTCTCCTGTTTTACAGCATCAAGCCCTGTTTCTCTAACTGACTACATTACCTGCTCAATAAAGCTTGTTTTCATATTTGCCATCAAGCCTAAAAGGGGTAGTTTTTCTAAGAAGCACATCTCATTGGCCCCTTTTAACTCCCAAGATGAACTAGAGCTAGACACCTATACCTCTGAACTTCAAATGCCTGGACCCACTCCTCCGAGCATGACACAAATATACACACATAGGCACTTTATTGTCTTCGGAACCATAATTGCTGGGGACCTTTACATCTAAGACATAGCTATGCATGCATGCTTATTATTTCTTGAACTATATCTTAGGATATGCGGATATCCATAGCTTTTTTTAGTTTTGTCCTATATTTATCAATATTTATTTGAACAATTAATCCGTTGACGCCGTTAAGAAGTTCCATGCCATCCTAACAGCACTGGGCTTTAATGCCATTAGGACGGCGTTGGATCATCCTAACATTTGAAGCGTCCTGCTCCCTGCTGTGTTAAAGAAACAGTAAGATCCGACTGGGGGACATGATTAGCATTATATGCAGTCCCCCATATCAAATCAGTGGCGTTGGAGTCACATGATCGCAGTGGCGATCACGTGACTTCCTGTTTATGCAATTTGCTTACATCAAACTTCGTTCCGATCTTGTCCATTTGCCCCCATCCTGAAGGGGTTAATTAATACATTTTTTACTGTAGATATTCTATCTTCTTCATATGAGAAAATCTATAATTAAAGTGTTTAAATGGGATGGAATGAGAAATTCTTTTCAAATCCAGTATTGCTAAATCAGGCTTTTAAAATATTTTCAACTATTGAGCAGATTGTTTTGGGCAGATAATCATGAGATTAGTCACATTAACAGGACATAACACGTCTGATCTTAGGATAATATTTATCTCCCAATATTTGAAACAGTCAACGAAGAGAATACCACTTCCCTAATTTCCTAATTGTGCACAGTATCTCTTGATCAAGGGGAACTGTTCTGACAAGTCTGATAAAGGCTTTATTGTTAAATTAAAATAGATTATTTTCATGAATGTTAAAAAGGGGATATTATGATTATAAAGATAATTATCTATTGGGTTGGGCATATGTGATATCATAACTATGATACATGATAACCTTTACTTCTTATATATAGAATCCTTGAATCATCCATAAATCATTCTATAATTATACTTATGCAAACATTTGGCAAGAGAAGTACAATACATTATGATATGACTCTTCCTTGTTGATCTCATGCTCACAATAGTTACTGATATAGGTTACTATAAAGCAGTGATCTCAAAGTACCGGCCCCAGGGCCAAATGTGACCCTCAAGATAGTTTTATCTGGCCCTCCCTTGTTTAATAGGTAAAACCATTAATTTGGGCTGTCAATATTATTTTTTAGGATTCTAAGAGGTATAACTAGTTGATGTTCTTAATAGGCATTTACAAGACAAATATAAAGACAAGCATCAAGTGTAGACTCCCACCACTTATTACATTTCTATACAGTTCCAAGATGATCACTTCCTTTGGTATTCACAAGATAAATATAGACAACTGTTTATGTCTATTGTGGTCTACAACTGCTAACAATGGACTAAGACTTGGCTAAATGTCACTTTCATTTCCTAGTATATCCAGTTCCAGAGCACTTACTCAGATCAAGTGGCCCACATGGGAGAAGAACACTTGGCCAGTGACCCCCAGATACTTTGAGTTTGATAACCCTGCTATATAGTAATATTCTCTAGTAAAGATGAAGTGGGTGAGTACATTTTTAGCCTCCATAGTAAAATTGCTCAATTGGGCTTTCAGAGATTGGTGACTTTGTTCATGATTCAGATAGAACATGCAATTGTAAACAATTTACTAATTTTCTTGGATTATCACATTTTCTTGGTATCTTTTGTTGAAAAGCGGGGCGGTAAGCACAGGAGTGTGCACGTGTCTGGAGCACTATATGACAGCAGTTTTTCAAGAATGTTATACATATGCAAGAGCATTAGATGGCAGAACTAGTTCTTGTCATTTAGTGCTTCAGAAACCTACCTAGGTATCTCTTCAAGAAAGAATACCATGGGATCAAAGCTATTTTAATAATTGTAGCAAATTGGAAACTTTTTTTTAAAATTGTATGCTCTGCTTGACTCACAAAACAACATGTTTTGGGTTTCATATCTCTTTAAAGGGACATTAAACACTAAGGGCTAGATTACAAGTGGAGCGCTAAATAATCGCGCAAACACAAAATGGGCAAATTTGCTTATTTGCGGGCACGCGATAAATAACCAGCCATTACAAGTGGCTGTTATTGCTGCCGCGAGCTTGCAGTACTAATTAGCGTTATAAACTTAACCAGCGATCAAATCTCTGGTTAATTTTATAAATGTCCACCAAATGCCTCCCAAATCAAGTGCAATATACTTAAAATAAAGATAGCAGTGTTAGAAAAAAAACTGCACTGAAAAATGCCTTTACATAGTGGTCTATGGGAACTGTGTGTTACCTGTAAATATATATGTACATGCTTATATACAGTATCTCACAAAAGTGAGTAAACCCCTAAGTGGAAATGTCCAAATTGGGCCTAAAGTGTCAATATTTTGTGTTGCCACCATTATATTCCAGCACTGCCTTAACCCTCTTGGGCATAAAGTTCACCAGAGCTTCACAGGTTGCCACTGGAGTCCTCTTTTCACTCCTCCATGGCGACATCACAGAGCTGGTGGATGTTAGAGACCTTGCGCTCCCCCACCTTTCATTTGAGGATGCCCTACAGATGCTCAATAGGGTTTAGGTCTGGGGACATGCTTGGCCAGTCCATCACATTTACCCTCAGCTTCTTTAGCAAGGCAGTGAACGTCTTGGAGGTGTGTTTGGGGTCGTTATCATGTTGGAATACTGCCCAGCGGCCCAGTCTCTGAAGAGAGGGGATCATGCTCTGCTTCAGTATGTCACAGTACATGTTGGCATTCATGGTTCTCTCAATGAACTGTAGCTCCCGGTGCCGGCAGCACTCATGCAGGCCCAGACCATGACACTCCCACCACCATGCTTGACTGTAGGCAAGACACACTTGTCTTTGTACTCCTCACCTGGTTGCCGCCACACACGCTTGACACCATCTGAACCAAATAAGTTTATCTTGGTCTCATCGGACCACAGGACAGGGTTCCAGTAATCCATGTCCTTAGTCTGCTTGTCTTCAGCAAACTGTTTGCAGGCTTCCTTGTGCATCATCTTTAGAAAAGGCTTCCTTCCGGGAAGACGACAGCCATGCAGACCAATTTGATGCAGTGTGCAGCGTATGGTCTGAGCACTGACAGGCTGACCCCCCACCCCTTCAACCTCTGCAGCAATGCTGCCAGCACTCATAAATCTATTTCCCAAAGACAACCTCTGGATTGACGCTGAGCATGTGCAACTTCTTTGGTCGACCATGGCGAGGCTTGTTCTGAGTGAAACCCGTCCTGTGAAACCGCTGTATGGTCTTGCCCACCGTGCTGCATTTCAGTTTCAGGGTCTTGGCAATCATATTATAGCCTAGGTCATCTTTATGTAGATCAACAATTATTTTTTTCAGATCCTCAGAGAGTTGTTTGCAATGAGGTACCATGTTGAACTTCCAGTGACCAGTATGAGAGAGTGTGAGAGCAATAACACCAAATTTAACACACCTGCTCCTCATTTACACCTGAGACCTTGTAACTCTAACGAGTCACATGACACCGGGGAGGGAAAATGGCTAATTGGGCCAAATTTGGACATTTCCACTTAGGCGTGTACTCACTTTTGTTGCCAACGGTTTAGACATTGATGGCTGTGTGTTGAGTTATTTTGAGGGGACAGCAAATTTACACTGTTATACAGGCTGTACACTCACTACTTTACATTGTAGCAAAGTGTCATTTCTTCAGTGTTGTCACATGAAGATATAATAAAATATTTACAAAAATGTAAGGGGTGTACTCACTTTTGTGAGATACTGTACATATATATATATATGTGTGTGTGTGTGTAAATATGTGTATTTACACATATTAACACATAAATATATATGTATATTTACAATTTGCTGCCATCACTGTGTGACTTACCCCCTTCGCTGTGCTGGTTCTCATGTTGTGTCTCACGGCATGAGAATGAGGCTCTCATTGGAGCCTATGGGAGCCTGACCTCGTGAGCGCAATGCATCCCAGCAATGCGAATGCTAGCTCCTGTTCGCATTGCAATCAACTTGTAATACCAGCACACATTAGCGTGCGGTGGTATTACTCAGTGGAGTGCCAATACTGCATTTGCGAAAGCGATATTTAGTGCTCCATCTGGTCATAAATAATTGCTAGATAGAATGATGCATTCAAAGAAAAGATTAGTCTAAGAATAACATGTAGATGTATTTTTAATGTTTCATTAGCTGTTTAAATATTTAAAAAATAAGTGTAAAGTTGTAGTGTATATAAAACAATGGGAGCTGCCATGTTGTAACTTAGGTTACCTTCTCTGCTTTGGCCAGTTATGGACAGTGGACAGTTATAAATAGGTCACTAGAGTGTGCAGCCAATGTCTGTGTGGAATATAACAGTGTTCTGCACTTGCATTTCTATCAGGAACTGAAAAGCTCACAATGGAATTACAGGAAACGGGGACAAAATAAATAACGAAAGTATATTGCAGAGGTTTTTTTCTATATACAATTTATCATTTTATATTACCATCTTAAAGTGTTTAATGTCCCTTTAAGTGAACAAAGCTAAGCAAAAGATCAATGTTCAGACAGGTGATCAGGGCATGGGGCAGCGATTCAAGGTAAGGAATAAAAGCAAAAGTTAAAGGGACATAAAATGCCCTGTAAACTTAACTTTTTTGTATTCCTGCAATAAAATAAAGCTGACACCATAGTTGCTGCAATTGTTTTTCAGTGGTTAAACTCTCTGCATAATTTGTTTTATTTAGAGCAGATAATCTGTACTTGTTACTGGAGCGGAAAAGGCTTGCCATGATCATTTAGTTGGGTTTATATATATTATCTTATTACTCCTGCTAATGCTAACTGTGGGCAGATTTGTAGCAGGGTTAGGGAAGTGTGCCAAGTGCACTTCCAATTCCCAGAAGTGGAAAATCCACAAATTTCAGACTTAAAGGGATATGAAACCCAAAAAAAATATTTTGTGATTCAGACAAAGCTTACCGTTCTATAAAAAAATGTTTTTAATTTGCTTCTGTTATCAACTTTGCTTAGTTCCCATGATATTCTGTGTTGAAGAGATACCTAGGTAGGGATCTGGAGCACTACATTGCAGAAAATAGTGCTGCCATTTAGTGCTCTTGCAAATGGATAACATTTTTACAAAACTGCTGCCATATTGTGCTCCATAAATGGTCCGGCTCCTAAGCTTACGTTCTTGCTTTTCAACAAAGGTTACCAAGAGAATAAACAAAAATGGATAATGGACATGCTCTATCTGAATCTTAATAGAACAACATTTGCATTTCATATCCCTTTAAATTACAGAGAAAAAAGTGGCACAATAAATCATAAAAGTATATGGCAAAGTTTATCTACTGCACTTTTTATATTACGAGTTCAAATGTTTTTTATGTCCTTTTAGGGGCAGAAAGCAAAATTGCTAGAAATCACACAATAATTTAAATTTGTGTTATTGATGAGGCAGCCTTAATAAAAAGCAAATGGTGCAAATCCATCTCAAAGTTACAAAAAGCATCTATAGACTCATGTAGTTAAATAAAATAAAGTGCATATCTTTATCTAAATGCTAAGGAGGCGATTGTTCATCGGTCTGTCCGACATAATCCGCTCAACAGATCATGTTCAACAGACATTGCTGAATTCTTATGAACTGCTTGTGCAATGCTGCCCCATGCAGATTCGCGGCCAATCGGCCGCTAGCAGTGGGTGTAAATCAACCCGATCTTATTCAGGCGGGTTGATTGCTGTCCACTGCTCTGAGATGGCGGATCCAGTTAAGGAGCAGAGGTCTTTAGACCACTGCTTCTTAACTGCTGTGTCCAGCGGAAACAGGGGCATCAGTCCACATCTGCTTAAAACTCAGACATCAAAGTCTAATTATAAACAGTAACTAGTCCTAAAGCCTGTGTACACGGGCCATTTTTTGCAGTATAGTGGTCCCACCCCTTGCTCTCTCTTTCTCCCCTCTCTTTTGCTCTCTCTCTCTCCCCTCTCTTTTGCTCTCTCTCTCTCCCCTCTCTTTTGCTCTCTCTCCCCCTCTCTTTTGCTCTCTCTCTCTCCCCCCCTCTCTTTTGCTCTCTCTCTCTCCCCCCCTCTCTTTTGCTCTCTCTCTCTCCCCCCCTCTCTTTTGCTCTCTCTCTCTCCCCTCTCTTTTGCTCTCTCTCTCTCTCCCCCCTCTCTTTTGCTCTCTCTCCCCCCCCCCCCCTCTCTTTTGCTCTCTCTCTCTCCCCTCTCTTTTGCTCTCTCTCTCTCCCCTCTCTTTTGCTCTCTCTCTCTCTCCCCTCTCTTTTGCTCTCTCTCTCTCTCTCTCTCCCCTCTCTTTTGCTCTCTCTCTCTCTCCCCTCCCTTTTGCTCTCTCTCCCTCTCCCCTCTCTTTTGCTCTCTCTCTCTCTCCCCTCTCTTTTGCTCTCTCTCTCTCTCTCACCTCTCTTTTGCTCTCTCTCTCTCCCCTCTCTTTTGCTCTCTCTCTCTCCCCTCTCTTTTGCTCTCTCTCTCTCCCCTCTCTTTTGCTCTCTCTCTCTCTCCCCTCTCTTTTGCTCTCTCTCTCTCCCCTCTCTTTTGCTCTCTCTATCTCCCCTCTCTTTTGTGCTCTCTCCCCCCTCTTTTGTGCTCTCTCCCCCCCTCTTTTGTGCTCTCTCCCCCCTCTTTTGTGCTCTCTCCCCCCTCTTGTGTGCTCTCTCCCCCCTCTCTTTTGTGCTCTCTCCCCCCTCTCTTTTGTGCTCTCTCCCCCCCTCTCTTTTGTGCTCTCTCCCCCCCTCTCTTTTGTGCTCTCTCCCCCCCTCTCTTTTGTGCTCTCTCCCCCCCTCTCTTTTGTGCTCTCTCCCCCCTCTCTTTTGTGCTCTCTCCCCCCTCTCTTTTGTGCTCTCTCCCCCCTCTCTTTTGTGCTCTCTCCCCCCCTCTCTTTTGTGCTCTCTCCCCCCTCTCTTTTGTGCTCTCTCTCTCCCCTCTCTTTTGCTCTCTCTCTCTCCCCTCTCTTTTGCTCTCTCTCTCTCCCCTCTCTTTTGCTCTCTCTATCTCCCCTCTCTTTTGTGCTCTCTCCCCCCTCTTTTGTGCTCTCTCCCCCCTCTTTTGTGCTCTCTCCCCCCCTCTTTTGTGCTCTCTCCCCCCCTCTCTTTTGTGCTCTCTCCCCCCTCTCTTTTGTGCTCTCTCCCCCCTCTCTTTTGTGCTCTCTCCCCCCCTCTCTTTTGTGCTCTCTCCCCCCTCTCTTTTGTGCTCTCTCCCCCCTCTCTTTTGTGCTCTCTCCCCCCTCTCTTTTGTGCTCTCTCCCCCCTCTCTTTTGTGCTCTCTCCCCCCTCTCTTTTGTGCTCTCTCCCACCTCTCTTTTGTGCTCTCTCCCACCTCTCTTTTGTGCTTTCTCCCACCTCTCTTTTGTGCTTTCTCCCACCTCTCTTTTGTGCTTTCTCCCACCTCTCTTTTGTGCTCTCTCCCTGCTCTCTTTTGTGCTCTCTCCCCCCTCTCTTTTGTGCTCTCTCCCCCCCTCTCTTTTGTGCTCTCTCCCCCCTCTCTTTTGTGCTCTCTCCCCCCTCTCTTTTGTGCTCTCTCCCCCCCTCTCTTTTGTGCTCTCTCCCCCCTCTCTTTTGTGCTCTCTCCCCCTCTCTTTTGTGCTCTCTCCCCCTCTCTTTTGTGCTCTCTCCCCCTCTCTCTTTTGTGCTCTCTCCCCCCTCTCTTTTGTGCTCTCTCCCCCCTCTCTTTTGTGCTCTCTCCCCCTCTCTTTTGTGCTCTCTCCCCCCTCTCTTTTCTGCTCTCTCCCCCCCTCTCTTTTCTGCTCTCTCCCCCCTCTCTTTTCTGCTCTCTCCCCCCTCTCTTTTCTGCTCTCTCCCCCTTCTCTTTTCTGCTCTCTCCCCCCTCTCTTTTCTGCTCTCTCCCCCCTCTCTTTTCTGCTCTCTCTCCCCTCTCTTTTGTGCTCTTGCCCCTTCTCTTTTGTCCTCTCTCCCCCCTCTCTTTTTTGCTCTCTCCCCCTCTCTTTTGTGCTCTCTCCCCCCTCTCTTTTGTGCATTCTCCCCACTCTCTTTTGTGCATTCTCCCCCCTCTATTTTGCTGTTTCTCTCCCTATCTTTATCCCCCCTCTTCTGCTCTCTCTATCCCCCCTCTTTAGAGCTCTCTGTCTCTAAGGCACTGAAGGCAGTCGGCCCCACCCGCGTCACACCCGGCGTTGGCCTCGCCGACTCCACCACACGGCAGGCCAGGTGTGTTTGTCCTTGAGCGCAGTCTCTACTGTGCATGACAGCTTCGGACAAACTCACTTGGCCTTTTATTATATAGGATGTGAAGCCTATTGTTACCGCAATTCCTCTAAAGAGTGATATGTAGTATTTTTAAATAACCTCTTTTGACTAATGTAATATTGAAATTAATCTAACTTCTTTTATTTTTCTATCTTCCTCAATTTGGTTTCTTTATTAATGATATCCAGGTATGCATGTTTTTATTTTATATATTTAGAAAAGTATGTAATATATGTACAAGGTAAGCAGGTGACCATTTAAGGGACATGAAACACAAAATAAAACGTTCTTGGTTCAGATAGAGCATGAGATTTTAAACAACTTTCCAATTTGCTTCTGTTTTCTAATGTGCTTTGTTCTCCTGATAGCATTTGTTGAAAAGCATGCATAGTTAGTCTCAGAAGCTGCAATGCGCTGCTAGGATCTAGCTGGCGGCTATACACATGTGCCTCTAGTCATTGGTTCACCATATGCAATCAGCTTACTTCTCGTAGTGCACTGCTGCTATGGTGCTGACTTTAACGGGACAGTAAAATTTTGAATTTTCTTCCTTGACCCAATACATCATGTGGTACTTTGCCTATCGGACCGCGTAAAGTATATATATGTTGCAGCTTCAGGAAGCTACAGCAGCCTGAGCTGCAGGCATCTGTCTTCACATGGAAATGGAGCATGATGGGTGGGAGGTGACCTATGCTGCTATTTTTTTTTAGGGAGAGGGAGGGCTTGGAAGCTACGGCAAAAGGGTAATTGCAAGGCGCATATTTATCAAAGTGCGAGCGGACATGCTACGATGTAGCGTATCATGTCTGCTGCTCATCGATACATCTGCATTTTCACTGCACAAGCAGTTCACCAGAACTGCTTGTGCAATACCGCCCTTTGCAGATTCGCGGCCAATCAGCCGCTAGCAGGGGGTGTCAATCAACCCGATCGTATTCAGAGCAGGTGGACAAGTTATGGAGCAGCGGTCTTTAGAACGCTGCTTCATAACTTCTGTTTCCGGCGAGCCAAACAGAAGTTCGGCCCCAATATGTGAGCACCACTTATAAACTACAAAACAGCTTAGCAAAGGGGTAGAAATGCATCAGTAGTTAAAGGGTTAAATAGACATTAAACACCTTAAGATTTCATTATAAAATGTTTAATTATGTGTTGTAAAAAAATAATAATTAGCTACATACTTTTGATTTCTTTTGCCCCATTTTGCTGTAAGGAATTGTAAACTCACCCCCCCCCCCACCAAATACACAACTTAAGGGTTAATGACATATTAGACATATTATTCACTCTCAGCCATTTGAGCCGAGAAGTGACCCGCATGAATATTTAATAATATTACATGCTGCGGCAGGATCTTAAAATCTATGGGTCATTTTTTAAGCCAATAATTTATTTGTGACCATTGTTGGCAAATTTTAGGAGATGACCAGAAGTAATGAAATATATTGGCAGACTCTGAGCTACATTTTGGGCATACTTGATTTACCTTATACCATTTATTCAGGTGTGACTCATGGTTTGTTGATTGATTTTAAACTATTCTGTATATCTACTGTGTTAATTTCTGGGATATACTTCTGCCCTTTGCCTTGTATATCCTCTATTTGTTTCTGGGCCTGCTATGAGTTCACCAAATTATATAGGTGTGAAATGGAGTGAATCCCTTCTTGGTATAATTTAATTTTGCAGCCCAGTACACCTGAAGACCAGTCTGGCTTATATATTCTTTGTAATTCATTAATGTAATGTCTGATTTGTAAAAAGGTGAAAAAATCTCTCTTTGGTATTCCAAATTGGTTAGATAAATTTTGGAAAGTATTAACCAATAAATCTGGCATTAATAGTTGTTTGATCTGTGTAAGCCCTTTACTCTTCCATTGTTTGAAGACAGCATATGATTTGGAAAGAATTTATTTGCATATTATGGTGGAAAATAAGTATTTGGTCACCTACAAACAAGCAAGAATTCTGGCTCTCACAGACCTGTATCTTCTTCTTTAAGAGGCTCCTCTGTCCTCCACTCATTACCTGTATTAATGGCACCTGTTTGAACTTGTTATCAGTATAAAAGACACCTGTCCACAACCTCAAACAGTCACACTCCAAACTCCACTATGGTGAAGACCAAAGAGCTGTCAAAGGACACCAGAAACAAAATTGTAGACCTGCACCAGGCTGGGAAGACTGAATCTGCAATAGGCAAGCAGCTTGGTGTGAATAAATCAACTGTGGGAGCAATAATTAGAAAATGAAAGACATACAAGACTACTGATAATCTCCCTCGATCTGGGGCTCCACGCAAGATCTCAGCCCGTGGGATCAAAATGATCACAAGAACAGTAAGCAAACATCCCAGAACCACAAGGGGGGACCTAATGAATGACCTGCAGAGAGCTGGGACCAACGTAACAAAGGCTACCATCAGTAACACACTACGCCGCCAGGGACTCAGATCCTGCAGTGCCAGACGTGTCCCCCTGCTTAAGCCAGTACATGTCCGGGCCCGTCTGAAGTATGCTAGAAAACATTTGGATGATCCAGAAGCGGATTGGGAGACTGTCATATGGTCAAATGAAACCAAAGTAGAACTGTTTGGTAGAAACACAACTCGTCGTGTTTGGAGGAGAGAGAATGCTGAGTTGCAATCCAAGAACACCATACCTACTATGAAGCATGGGGGTGGCAACATCATGCTTTGGGGCTGTTTCTCTGCAAAGGGAACAGGACGACTGATCCGTGTACATGAAAGAATGAATGGGGCCATGTATCGTGAGATTTTTAGCGCAAACCTCCTTCCATCAGCAAGGGCATTGAAGATGAAACGTGGCTGGGTCTTTCAGCATGACAATGATCCAAAACACACTGCCCGGCCAATGAAGGAGTGGCTTCGTAAGAAGCATTTCAAGGTCCTGGAGTGGCCTAGCTGGTCTCCAGATCTCAACCCCATAGAAAACCTTTGGGGGGTGTTGAAAGTCCGTGTTGCCCAGCGACAGCCCCAAAACATCACTGCTCTAGAGGAGATCTGCATGCAGGAATGGGCCAACATACCAGCAACAGTGTGTGACAACCTTGTGAAGACTTACAGAAAACGTTTGACCTCTGTCATTGCCAACAAAGGATATATAACAAAGTATTGAGATGAACTTTTGATATTGACCAAATACTTATTTCCCACCATAATTTGCAAATAAATTCTTTCCAAATCAGACAATGTGATTGTCTGGATTTTCTCCAACATTGGTGTGTCCGGTCCACGGCATCATCCATAACTTGTGGGTATATTCTCTTCCCCAACAGGAAATGGCAAAGAGCACAGCAAAAGCGGTCCATATAGTCCCTCCTAGGCTCCGCCCACCCCAGTCATTCTCTTTGCCGCTGAACAAGCAGCATCTCCACGGAGATGGTGAAGAGTACAGGGAGTGCAGAATTATTAGGCAAATGAGTATTTTGACCACATCATCCTCTTTATGCATGTTGTCTTACTCCAAGCTGTATAGGCTTGAAAGCCTACTACCAATTAAGCATATTAGGTGATGTGCATCTCTGTAATGAGAAGGGGTGTGGTCTAATGACATCAACACCCTATATCAGGTGTGCATAATTATTAGGCAACTTCCTTTCCTTTGGCAAAATGGGTCAAAAGAAGGACTTGACAGGCTCAGAAAAGTCAAAAATTGTGAGATATCTTGCAGAGGGATGCAGCACTCTTAAAATTGCAAAGCTTCTGAAGCGTGATCATCGAACAATCAAGCGTTTCATTCAAAATAGTCAACAGGGTCGCAAGAAGCGTGTGGAAAAACCAAGGCGCAAAATAACTGCCCATGAACTGAGAAAAGTCAAGTGTGCAGCTGCCAAGATGCCACTTGTCACCAGTTTGGCCATATTTCAGAGCTGCAACATCACTGGAGTGCCCAAAAGCACAAGGTGTGCAATACTCAGAGACATGGCCAAGGTAAGAAAGGCTGAAAGACGACCACCACTGAACAAGACACACAAGCTGAAACGTCAAGACTGGGCCAAGAAATATCTCAAGACTGATTTTTCTAAGGTTTTATGGACTGATGAAATGAGAGTGAGTCTTGATGGGCCAGATGGATGGGCCCGTGGCTGGATTGGTAAAGGGCAGAGAGCTCCAGTCCGACTCAGACGCCAGCAAGGTGGAGGTGGAGTACTGGTTTGGGCTGGTATCATCAAAGATGAGCTTGTGGGGCCTTTTCGGGTTGAGGATGGAGTCAAGCTCAACTTCCAGTCCTACTGCCAGTTTCTGGAAGACACCTTCTTCAAGCAGTGGTACAGGAAGAAGTCTGCATCCTTCAAGAAAAACATGTTTTTCATGCAGGACAATGCTCCATCACACGCGTCCAAGTACTCCACAGCGTGGCTGGCAAGAAAGGGTATAAAAGAAGAAAATCTAATGACATGGCCTCCTTGTTCACCTGATCTGAACCTCATTGAGAACCTGTGGTCCATCATCAAATGTGAGATTTACAAGGAGGGAAAACAGTACACCTCTCTGAACAGTGTCTGGGAGGCTGTGGTTGCTGCTGCACTCAATGCTGATGGTGAACAGATCAAAACACTGACAGAATCCATGGATGGCAGGCCTTTGAGTGTCCTTGCAAAGAAAGGTGGCTATATTGGTCACTGATTTGTTTTTGTTTTGTTTTTGAATGTCAGAAATGTATATTTGTGAATGTTGAGATGTTATATTGGTTTCACTGGTAAAAATAAATAATTGAAATGGGTATATATTTTTTTTTTTTTTTTTTTTTTATTAAATATTTTTATTATAAGCATAAGTTATCACAACTCTTTCAAACATTACAGATATGAAGTAAACACAGAAATCACAAGAATGACATCTCGCATTATATTGAAATGACATGGATATTGCGTAACATAACCAGGCTTTCACCTCCATTCCTAACAGTTCTAAAGGTCAAACTATACCTGAGTGGGAGGTGAAATGAGGAGTGAGTAGGAGTGTTCACAGGTTGGGAGAGTCGTTGTCAGTTGGTAGTTTAAGGTTATGGCGTTTTCCGCCTTTTGATCTGCTTTGTAAAAGCGAAATTACGCTAGTAGTCGGTTGTTATGTGGGTATTGCCTGCAAAAGCAGCTGAGCGGATGCGCGGGGCCAACAAGGGCCACCGCTCCAAGGAGTGAAATCTAGATTCAGCCATCCTTGCACTGTCGTGGGCTAAAGTACCCCCTCTGAGGGGGAAGAAGGTATTAGATGGGGGGGGGGGAAGGTGGGGCTCATTAAGTGGAGGGGGGGGGGGATGGACAGACCGTCCTGGTCCCGTATCAGGGGCCAGTGACACTGAGGGTCAGGAGACCCTAACGTTTAGCTCTGAGGCTCTGTAGGTAAGCTTCCCTGGGTTCCCAGACAAGACAGAAAATTTCCGACTTGCGCCGGACTCTGTAGACAAAGTCTTCCATGGACTTGACATAATTCAGGTATTCCATTACACTCTGCCATTTTGGAGGGTGCACTTTTTTCCAGTTCCTGGCAATTGCCATTTTAACTGAGGTGAGTATGTATATAAGAAGGGTTCTCTTGTGCGGAGGCACTTTCTCCAAACCCAAGTGCAGAAGAGCCATTCCAGGGTCCTTTATCTCTGGAAGGCCCATCAAGCCACAGATCCTACTGGTCTTGCTCCAGAGTGACTTTAGGTTGGGACAAGTCCACCAGGTGTGTAGTGGGGTACCAATGCCACCACAGTTTCTCCAACAGGAGGGGGAGTGATTAGGATAGAGGGTCTGCAGTCTGGTCGGGACCAGGTGCCACCTGGTGAGCATTTTAAAGTAGAGCTCGTACATCGTGGTGCAATGTAAAGCAGCCTTGGTCTTGGTAATGGCCAATGCCCATTTCTTAGGAGAGTATACCGTTTTTAGATCTGTCTCCCAGGAGAGCATGTGTCTCGTCTTAGGAATTGTGGGGGGAACCAGCAGGCATCGATAGTGTGCCGTGAGGGGTTTATAGGACTGGAGGCCCGTTTTCCATCTAGATTCCCAAGCCGTAAGAGGCCGTGGGGCATCTCTCAGGAACCCCCAGGCTTTTAGTAGAGATCTTAATCTTAGAAGTTCAAATTCCAATTGCCGCGGGACCTCGAAGTTTGCCACCATCTCGTCTTGCGTTAGAAGCCGACCTTCTACGTAAAAGTCACCTACTGTCAAAATTTCGATCTGCCGCCACCAGTTCAGTCTCATGTTGGGGAGGGTCTGAAGTATGGGGAGTACAGGTTGGATAGGAGAAGGGTGGGGGGCGATCTGGTTGTGGTGTCGCAATTTATACCATAGCATTTGGCATCCTCTCACAATTGAGTTAGAGATGGTGTGTACGGTGGCAAGATGCGGGGGGAACCACAGCAAATCAGATTGATCTATATAGGCAGGTAGTGATGCCTGTTCCAGTTCCCTCCATCTCGTGGGAGGGAGGTCTCGTCCCCAAGCTGAGACATGAGAGATCATTGCCGCCTCATAGTACATCTTCACGCTTGGCAATCCCAGCCCTCCCTGATCCAGGGGGGACTGTAAGATTGAGGCCGCGACTCTAGGTTTCTTGTTGTTCCAGACATATCTATTGAAAAGGGTCTGAAAATTTTTCAGAAGCTTATCTGGGACTGGGAGGGGAATACATCGCATAATGTACGTTAGCTTGGGTAGTAGCATCATCTTCAGGGCTGCAATTCTACCCATCCAGGAGAGTTCATCATATTTCTTTGCTCTCAGGTGTTTGTCAACTGTCTTCAGCAAGGTGTGGTAGTTCTCCTGGAGGACCGTCTCCCTGTCATGAGACAGGAAGACCCCAAGGTGCCGGATACCTCTGGTAGACCATTTGAAGGAGTATTGCTGTCGCAAAGCTCTCTGTTCTTGATGGTCAAGATGGATCGGGAACGCCTCCGTCTTGGCTACATTTATTTTGTAATTAGAGAGAACACCGAATCTTTCAATGAGAGCCATCAGCGGTGGGAGCGATAGGGTCGGCTCGACAATGAAAAGTGTAAGGTCATCAGCGAATAATGCCACCTTTTGTACTGAATCATGTAGTAACAGGCCCTGGATTTGGGTGTCCTGCCTAATGGCTTCCGCTAATGGCTCCATAACCATCGCAAAGAGGAGCGGCGACAGGGGGCATCCCTGCCTCGTTCCATTTCGTATATGTATCCTAGGGGAGCAAAAACCTAACCCCTTGACCACTGCTGTGGGAAGGGTATATAGGGCCTCAACTGCCTTACAAAATGAGAGCGGGATCCCAAATGTTCTCAGCGTCTCAAACATATATTCCCATCTCACCCTGTCGAACGCCTTTTCGGCATCTAATGACAGGGTGAGAAGGGGCAAGCCCATATCATGTGATTCAGCGAAGATGTTCAGCAGTCTGCGGGTATTGTCAGTGCCCTGTCTGCCTTGGACAAACCCGACTTGGTCTAGGTGGATTATAGAAGGGAGGTGTTTCCCTAGGCTTGTCGCAAGAACTTTAGAGTATATCTTGATGTCCATGTTGATAAGGGAAATAGGTCTATAGCTCCCGCATTCCTTGGGGTCCTTCCCTTCTTTAGGGATGGTCATAATTTTGGCCTCCAAGAATTCCCTTAACATCTTGCCTACTTTAGCCACATCGTTAAACAGTCGGAGCAGAAGAGGAGAAAGGAGAGAGACAAAGGTTCTGTAGAAGAGAGTGGAGAAGCCATCCGGACCAGGGGCCTTGTGAGGTTTAAGGGACAGGATGGCCGCCTTCACTTCCTCTAAGGTGAATGGTCTGTCAAGGTCCTCAGCAGACTCCTCGCTCAGCTGTGGTAAACGCAACTTGGTTAAGAATTGCTCCAACTCCTCACCGCTCACCGGTGGGACGTTAGAGCCGCTGTCTAGATCATATAGGGCAGCATAATAGTCTGAGAAGGCTTGACCAATCTCCCTAGGAGAGTGGACCATGCCGCGGACAGAGTTGATGGTCGGGATCCTACTGGCAACCGCCCTATTACGAAGTTTGCGGGCCAAAAGCCTATCGGCTTTGTTCCCTTTGCTATAGTATATTTGTTTTAATTTGAATAGGTTGGTTTGCACTTTTAAAAGCTCTCGTTTGTTGATCTCAGACCTTATTACACCCACCTGGGTGGCAAGAGCGGGGTCTGGGGCTTTTTTGTTGGCCATCTCTAGGAGTCTCAATTCGGCGTACAGTTTCGATAAGGGGATCTTATGAGCCGCTTTCCATTGGGCCTTTTTCTTTATGAAGTGACCTCTCAGGTACGCTTTGAGGGTGGCCCAAACTATTTCGAGACTCGTATCCCCAGTGTCGTTATGTGCCAAGAAATCTAGGATGATTTCATTTAGGAGTGGAATCTCTGTTTCCGCGAGACACTGGTCTGGAAGTTTCCAGGACGGCCTACAGTCAGGGGACTGTAAGGTTAAGAGTTGGGCGCTAACCATATCGTGGTCTGACCACGGACAGGGCTTGATCTTTGACATAGCAAATTTGTCAAGTGTCCATGAGTCGCAGAGCAGATAATCCAACCGGGAGTATGAATTATGAGGTACCGAGTGGTGTGTGTAGTCTAGTTCGGTCGGAGCTAAGCATCTCCAGACATCAAACAGTCCAAATTGATACATTAGCCTACGGAAGGCCAATGACAGTGAAATTAGGTTACGGTCAGTTGGGTGGTTTGTGTTTTTTTTCTTGTCAAGCACTGGGTCCCAGACCAGATTCAGATCGCCCCCCACCAAGAGATGTCCTCTCTTGATTAGATCTAGCTTGTTCAAGAATTTTCGGAGAAAGGGGATCTGTCCCGTATTCGGGGCATAGATGGATGCCAACGTATAGAGGGCTCCATTAAGGGCACAAACTAGGATAAGGAATCTACCCTCAGGGTCTCGTTCAATATGGTCTATCCTACAACTGACATCACGGTGGATCACTATGGCTACTCCTCTTTTTTTTTTCGTATAGGAGGCAGTTTCACAGATCGGGTACAAAGGGGAACTCCTGGGCTGTCTAGAGCCCCTTTCCCAGTGGGTCTCCTGCAGAAACATTAAGTGTATTTTGTGGGTGAATAGGTAGTTATACAGGAGACTCCTTTTAGTAGGTGTGTTAAATCCCTGGACGTTCAGGGTGGCAGCCAAAACGGGAGCCATGTTATGAGCGGATGCCTCCTGGGTAACAAGTGAGGACCTCAGTTGCGGGCAAGGGGATAGGTTTGAAGGCGGGTGGTGCAGGTAAGTGGGGATGAGGGGATATGGGTGGGGAAAGGAGGGAGGCGGGTGTTGGGGGCACTTCAGGCCACGAACAGGATGTCTTGAATTTCAGACGCTACTGGCGTATGTCGATGTGTATATAAACACTATCACAATGAGTGATCTCGCAACTAACAGTTGGAGAGCACAACTATAGATGTGTGGGGGGGAGAGGCCAGCAGAAATAGCCGAGCCCCAGTCAGTCAGTTTAAAATGTGCAAGAATAAGAAGAGAGAGAGAGAGGGAAAGAGAGAGAAAAAGAAACCTCTCTCCCCCCCTCTCTCCCGTCCCCAGTCCTTATTTTAATTATCTCGCTGTAAGCGAGAGTCTTATATTATATTACTGTAATGGACGCATATTGTTATCTCTGGTATAAGGCTAAGAGAAAAATTGGGGTAAGGGAAGTCTAATCTCAGCTCTGCTAGAATGAAGATTAGGGGAGAGAGTGAAAGACTCGTGTGTTAGTCTGTATTTAGGGTTCTCTGTCTATAGTATCTCCTCGAGGGAGGTTGTGTGCATACAAGGTGCTCTTGTGGGGCAAGGTATTCTAGGCCCCAAATTTCTGCTATTATGGACAGAGATATTAGAATGGACAGCCCAAAGCAATAAAAAGAAAAATAACCATAAACAACATCAACATCCTTATAAACAGACAATATATGATGGCCATCGTCAGTTCGCAGGGGCTAAGCTTGGGAGGGGTGTCGACCTTGTACCTTAGGGCTATTTTCTCATGGAAATCTGACGGCCGCCAGGTTGAGGACAAATCTAATTCCTGATTGATCAGGTATAAGTGGGGGTAGCTGTTAGTATAAATGGCATGAGATCGTCACAATCGAGGGGGCATATATTCAAGGCGATTATGAACAGCTATAAATGGTGTACTTAACATTAGGGATATTGGTCACAAGTGGGGATTGAAATGTGTGCAACTCCTGACGATAGCCATCTAAACTTTGTGAGGTATATATATAAATATCAGTTAGAACAGCAACAAAGTAAATAGTAACAACATGAATAAGGATAACAACCCATAATGATGACCATCAGCCCAAAAGGAGAAACTTGGGGATTGCATAATTCTATGGCCTCAAGGCTGCTATTTCCTGGGAGAAGAGTAGGAAAAAGGGGGGGAAAGAGGGAGGAGGGAAGAAGAGTAGTGTAGAAAAGTGTAGAGAAAAAAAAAAGAGGAGAGAAACAGGAGAGGAGTGGAGGGAAAACAAGGGAGAGAGACAGCCAGAGAACAACAATGTAGAAAACATCCATTGTGTCTTAGTAGTCTCACCAATCTTCGTGTACCCTCGGTACACACAAGTCAGTCTCTGTAGAAGTAGAGAGTCTCTCAATTAAAAGTCCCCAGTTGGAGAGATAACTATCAGCACATCAGAGCAATGACCAGTATGGAATGTCTCATGTGGGAGCGTCTCTAGTCTTTGATATTGAGGTATTCCTCTGGTCACTGCTGGGTCTCTGCGGAAGGGCGCCCCACTCAGGGGCAGATGCTCTCAGGCCTCTACCTGGTACAATTGCTTGGGGAGGTACCGGTAGGTCCTGAGGTAGTAGACCCCATCTAAGAGTAACTCCCTTGCCTGTTGAGGTGAGGATGCCGCATATTGCTGTCCATCTTTATTGATGTAGAGCTTAACAGGGAAGCCCCACCTGTATTTGATGCCTTTGTCCCTCAAGATTTTAGTGTAGGGTTGGTAGTGTCTTCTTATCTGGAGGGTGTGGGGAGAGAGATCTTGGAATACCTGGATGTCAGCATATTGCTCCGGGAGTGACTTATCACTTGCCAGGGTTCTCAGGAGTTTCTCTCGAAAAGTATAATAGTGTAGACGGGCTACCACATCTCTTGGCTTATCGCCTTCGGCCGTCCTCGGCCTCAGGGCTCTGTCAAGGAGCATCTCTTTCTCAATCTCCGAACCAAGGACTGCGACAAAAAAATCTTGCAGGAATTTTTCAAGCTCCTGTGGGGGTACAGATTCAGGGATACCCTTTACCCTAATATTGTTGCGACGAGTCCTGTCTTCGAGGTCTGCTAGTTTGAGTTCCAGGTCAGTAATCTGTTCTGCAAGACTCTGCGAGTAATCTAAGAGGTTGCCATGATCTACTCTGAGGTCTTCCTGCTTGCGCTCCAGCGCATCAGTTCTTTCCCCTATTAGGGCTATGTCTCTTTTCAGATCAGCGTGGCCCTTATCAAACTTCTTAGAGAGGGAGTCGTGATGCGAGGCCAATAGTGACCTGATAGAGTCCATAATGTTGTTATCTGTGTCAGCATCTTGGTGTTGAAGACGGCCTGTGGCCTGGGTTAGTGTTGTTCGGATGCGGACATCGTTAAGGCTGCTTGTGTCCGAGGCATCCTCCTCCAAGCCAGATTGCTGTCTAGGTGTATGTTGGTTAAAGTGGTCGGCAACTGTCCTCTTCGGAGGTTTGTGGGAATTTTGTTTTCTTTTAAAGGCTTGCGGCATCTTGTGCTTTTGCAGTTGTAGTAGCATGAGATATAGAGGACAAATAGTGGGAAAGAGTAAAGACTGTTTTGCACTATAAAGATATCCGTTATAGGACCGACTGGGGCTATGGCATCAGGGCGTAGAGCTATTACATTGTCTTCACAATTTCTGGCATCTCCTGTGAATTGTGACTGAGCTAGCTAGAAACTGTGCCTTAAGATCTGAGAGCAGAAATAGTTTTCACTGAGGTGTGTAGTCTAGTCTCTCCCCTGGGGGGTTGTCCCCTTAGGACGATGTGGGGTAGGGTATGGGGGTATGACCCGCAGGCAATCAGGGCCGGCGGGAAAGGGAGGGGAGAGACCGGCGAGGGAGCTGTGGTTAAAAGACAAAATTTGGGTATATAGTGTGGGCAGGTTGAAACTGTAGACATTAATCAGGGAGCAAAGTTGTTGACGTTGAAGCTGCAGCTATGTAAAATTAATGCTGCCAGTTAAGCTGCAGAGCGTCTCTGTTAATCTCCTAACACATACAGTCCCAGAGGATACCTTTAAAGGTACTGTAGAAATAAAAGTGAGGAGATTGCATGAGGCTCAAAGTGTTAATATTATTGTCTCCCGTTATAACTAGCCCCCTCAATACTGTGATCTCTAATGAGGCCTTCTCAGATTGCCACGTGGGTGTGGATTAGGGAGAGAACAGCTCACAAATCTCCATGGAGGCCCCCACTATAATGAGTTCAAAAAGTACCTGCGTGTGTTAGAAGTATGCTGAGGTAGGCAGTCCACAGGACCCTTTTATTATCTCCTTAGTCTGACCACTCTGTTAGCTTTCACTTAGACTCCCTGTTTATTATGCGGTAGTTGAGCTGCACCGGAGCGGGTCTCCTGCTCCCCGGGACCAAGTGAGATGAATATAAGCTCAGGCTTTAGAGGCCTCCAGGTCCCCTCGCAAATAGGTTATGTTAGGATGCCAGTTGTCCGCACAGTAACAGCGTATTTACCCGCTTCACTTCAGTGTCGGATCACAGGTCACTGCAGCACTTTTTCTCGTAGGGTATAGCGGAGCCTTCTCTTTCACTGCTGCTTGGTGACGTCAGCCTGTAATGGCGCTCGTTTGCGCCCCTCCGTTTGCAGGTCACACAATCGGGAAAACTTCTCAAACACTTGAAGTGCCGATACACTTCTCCCCGCCAACTCACATATATTCCCCCAGGCAGCCGATCGGTCCACAGCCAGCCCGGGAAGCAGACAGTGCAGTCTGTGGGGTCAGCTCCACATGGTGTTCTGTCCCAGCTCCGCTTGCAATATGGTCCCAAACAGTGGATATGAACAATGAATCCTCGATTCAGAGTCAAAGTAGGACCTCACACACTTCGTTAACTTAAGTGACTTAGAAAATAGTAAAATAAATTAAAAAAAAGGCTTGTAAAATCCTAAATATATTAGAATTATGCAGGAGCTCTGTCACTCTGCTTCTGCTCTGCTCGCAGGCAAACTCCGCCCCCCATATATTTGTTTTTTGTTAAGTTGCCTAATAATTATGCACAGTAATAGTCACCTGCACACACAGATATCCCCCTAAAATAGCTAAAACTAAAAACAAACTAAAAACTACTTCCAAAAATATTCAGCTTTGCTATTAATGAGTTTTTTGGGTTCATTGAAAACATGGTTGTTGTTCAATAATAAAATTAATCCTCAAAAATACAACTTGCCTAATAATTCTGCACTCCCTGTATGTGGTGTTTAGTTGTAGTTTTTTATTCTACTATCAAGAGTTTGTTATTTTAAAATAGTGCTGGTATGTACTATTTACTCTGAAACAGAAAAAGATGAAGAGTTCTGTTTGTGAGAGGAGTATGATTTTAGCAGCAGTAACTAAAATCGTTTGCTGTTTCCACATAGGACTGTTGAGATGAGATAACTTCAGTTGGGGGAAACAGTTGGCAGACTTTTCTGCTTAAGGTATGACTAGCCATATTTCTAACAAGACTGTGTAATGCTGGAAGGCTGTCATTTCCCCTCATGGGGACCGGTAAACCATTTTCTTAGTCTCAAACAGAATAAAGGGCTTAATATGGGCTATAAAACTGGTAGACACTTTTATGGGCTAGATCGATTGCTTTATTTGGGCATTTTATACAGCTTGATGTTGAAACGTTTTTTTACGTCAGGCACTGGTTTAGACACCTTCCCAGTCAGGAAGGGCCTTCTCTGTAGTAGGCAGAGCCTCATTTTCGCGCCATTACTGCTCAGTTACTTTTGAGAGCAGGACATGCAGCTGCATGTGTGTGGGTCTGAAAGTAGTTGAAAAGGTTCCTAGAAGGCTTCATTTGGTATCGTATACCCCCCTGGGTTTGGTAAAGTCGCAGCAAAGGCTGTAGCTTGGACTGTAGAGGGGTTAAAACTGTAAACGGCTCCGGTTTCGTCATTTTAAGGGTTAAAGGTCTAAGATTTAGAGTGCAATGCTTTGAATGCTTTAAGACACTGTGGTTAAATTTGAACAATTCCTTCATAGTTTTTCACATATTCAGTAATAAAGTGTGCCCTGTTTAAAATTTAAAGAGACAGTAACGGTTTTGTTTTAAAACGGTTTTTGTACTTTATTGACAAGTTTAAGCCTGTTTAACATGTCTGTGCCTTCAGATAAACTATGTTCTGTATGTATGGAAGCCAATGTGTCTCCCCCTTCAAAATTGTGTGATAATGGTGTCATAGCGTCCAAATAAAGTAAGGACAGTACTGCCACAGATAGTAAAGTTGCCCAAGATGATTCATCAGATGAAGGGAGTAGACATAGTTCTACATCATCTCCTTCTGTGTCTACACCAGTTTTGCCCACGCAGGAGACCCCTAGTACTTCTAGCGCGCCAATGCTTGTTACTATGCAACAATTGACGGCAGTAATGGATAACTCCATAGCAAATATTTTATCCAAAATGCCTGCATTTCAGAGAAAGCGCAATTGCTCTGTTTTAAACATTGTAGAGCAGGAGGGCGCTGATGATAATTGCTCTGTCATACCCTCACACCAATCTGAAGTGGCCATGAGGGAGGTTTTGTCAGATGGGGAAATTTCTGATTCAGGTAGAATTTCTCAACAGGCAGAACCTGATGTTGTGACATTTAAATTTAAATTAGAGCATCTCCGTGCACTGCTTAAGGAGGTGCTATCTACTCTGGATGATTGTGACAACCTGGTCATTCCAGAAAAATTGTGCAAGATGGACAAGTTCCTAGAGGTTCCGGTGCACCCCGACGCTTTTCCTATACCCAAGCGGGTGGCGGACATAGTGAATAAGGAGTGGGAGAAGCCCGGCATACCTTTTGTCCCCCCTCCTATATTTAAGAAATTATTTCCTATGGTCGACCCCAGAAAGGACTTATGACAGACAGTCCCTAAGGTCGAGGGGGCAGTTTCTACACTAGCCAAGCGCACTACTATTCCTATTGAGGATAATTGTGCTTTCAAAGATCCTATGGATAAAAAATTGGAGGGTTTGCTTAAAAAGATTTTTGTACAGCAAGGTTACCTCCTGCAACCTATTTCGTGCATTATTCCTGTCACTACAGCAGCGTGGTTCTGGTTCGAGTAACTAGAAAAGTCGCTTAGTAGAGAGACTCCGTATGAGGAGGTTATGGACAGAATTCACGCACTTAAGTTGGCTAATTCCTTTATTTTAGATGCTGCTTTGCAGTTAGCTAGATTAGCGGCGAAAAATTCAGGGTTTGCAATTGTGGCGCGCAGAGCGCTCTGGCTAAAGTCTTGGTCAGCGGATGTATCTTCCAAGACAAAATTGCTTAATATCCCTTTCAAGGGTAAAACCCTTTTTGGGCCAGAATTGAAAGAGATTATCTCAGACATCACTGGGGGTAAGGGCCACGCCCTCCCACAAGATAGGCCTTTCAAGGCCAAGAATAAGTCTAATTTTCGTTCCTTTCGCAATTTCAGGAACAGACTGGCCTCCAACTCTGCAGCCTCTAGACAAGAGGGTAATGCTTCACAAACCAAACCAGCTTGGAAACCGATGCAAGGCTGGAACAAGGGTAAGCAGGCCAAGAAGCCTGCTGCTGCTACCAAAACAGCATGAAGAAGTAGCCCCCGATCCGGGACCGGATCTAGTAGGGGGCAGACTCTCTCTCTTCGCTCAGGCTTGGGCAAGAGATGTTCAGGATCCCTGGGCACTAGAAATAGTTTCTCAGGGTTATCTTCTGGAATTCAAGGAACTACCCCCAAGGGGAAGGTTCCACATGTCTTACTTATCTTCAAACCAAATAAAGAGACAGGCATTCTTACATTGTGTAGAAGACCTGTTAAAAATGGGAGTGATACACCCAGTTCCAACCGTGGAACAAGGAATGGGGTTTTACTCAAATCTGTTTGTAGTTCCCAAAAAAGAGGGAACTTTCAGACCAATTCTGGATTTAAAGATCCTAAACAAATTTCTCAGAGTGCCATCGTTCAAAATGGAAACTATTCGAACGATTTTACCTACAATCCAGGAGGGTCAATTTATGACTACCGTGGATCTAAAAGATGCGTATCTACATATTCCTATCCACAAAGATCATCATCAGTTCCTAAGGTTCGCCTTTCTGGACAAACATTACCAGTTTGTGGCTCTCCCATTCAGGCTAGCCACTGCTCCAAAGATTTTCACAAAGGTACTCGGGTCCCTTCTAGCGGTTCTAAGACCAAGGGGCATTGCAGTGGCATCTTACTTGGACGACATTCTGATACAAGCGTCGTCTCTTTCAAAGGCAAAGGCTCACACAGACATCGTTCTGGCCTTTCTCAGATCTCACGGATGGAAAGTGAACATAGAAAAAAGTTCCCTGTCTCCGTCGACAAGAGTTCCTTTCTTGGGGACAATAATAGATTCTTTAGAAATGAAGATTTTCCTGACAGATGTCAGAAAGTCAAAACTTCTAAACGCTTGTCAAGTTCTTCACTCTGTTCCACGACCTTCCATAGCTCAGTGCATGGAAGTAGTAGGGTTGATGGTTGCAGCAATTGACATAGTTCCTTTTGCACGAATTCATCTAAGACCATTACAACTGTGCATGCTGAAACAGTGGAATGGGGACTATACAGACTTGTCTCCAGTGATTCAAGTAGATCAGAAGACCAGAGACTCACTCTGTTGGTGGCTAACCCAGTATCACCTGTCCCAGGGAATGAGCTTCCGCAGACCAGAGTGGGTCATCATCACGACTGACGCCAGTCTAGTGGGCTGGGGCGCGGTCTGGGACTCTTCTCCCGATAAACATTCTGGAACTGAGAGCGATATTCAATACTCTCAGGGCTTGGCCTCAACTAGCAAAGGCCAGATTCATAAGATTCCAATCAATCAACATGACGACTGTTGCTTACATCAACCATCAGGGGGGAACAAGGAGTTCCCTGGCGATGAGAGAAGTGACCAAAATCATAAAATGGGCGGAGGATCACTCCTGCCACCTATCTGCGATCCACATCCCAGGAGTGGAAAACTGGGAGGCGGATTATCTGAGTCGTCAGATATTCCATCCGGGGGAGTGGGAACTCCACCCGGAGATATTTGCCCAGTTGACTCAATTATGGGGCTTTCCAGACATGGATCTGATGGCGTCTCGTCAGCACTTCAAGGTTCCTTGCTACGGGTCCAGATCCAGGGATCCCAAGGCGACCCTAGTGGATGCATTAGTAGCGCCTTGGACCTTCAACCTAGCTTATGTGTTTCCACCATTTCCTCTCATTCCCAGGCTGGTAGCCAGGATCAAGCAGGAGAGGGCCTCGGTGATCTTGATAGTTCCTGCGTGGCCACGCAGGACTTGGTATGCAGACCTGGTGAATATGTCATCGGCTCCACCATGGAAGCTACCTTTGAGACAGGATCTTCTAGTACAAGGTCCATTCGAACATCCAAATCTAGTTTTCCTCCAGCTGACGGCTTGGAAATTGAACGCTTGATTTTATCTAAGCGTGGGTTTACCAGATACTCTGGTACAAGCCAGAAAACCTGTAACTAGAAAAATTTACCATAAAATATGGAAAAGATATATCTGTTGGTGTGAATCCAAGGGATTCTCATGGAGTAAGATCAAAATTCCTAGGATCCTTTCCTTTCTCCAAGAAGGTTTGGATAAAGGATTATCAGCGAGTTCTCTAAAGGGACAGATTTCTGCTTTATCTGTCTTGTTACACAAACGACTGGCAGCTGTGCCTGATGTTCAAGCTTTTTTGTTTTTTGTTCAGGCTTTGGTCAGGATCAAGCCTGTTTACAGACCTTTGACTCCTCCCTGGAGTCTGAATTTAGTTCTTTCAGTTCTTCAAGGGGTTCCGTTTGAACCTCTACATTCCATAGATATCAAGATGTTATCTTGGAAAGTTCTGTTTTTGGTTCCTATTTTTTCTGCTAGAAGAGTTTCTGAGTTATCTGCTTTGCAGTGTAATCCGCCCTATCTGGTGTTCCATTCAGATAAGGTTGTTTTGCGTACTAAACCTGGTTTCCTTCCAAAAGTTGTTTCCAACAAGAATATTAACCAGGAAATAGTTGTGCCTTCTTTGTGTCCGAATCCAGTTTCAAAGAAGGAACGCTTGTTACACAATTTAGATGTAGTTCGTGCTTTAAAGTTCTATTTAGAAGCAACAAAGGATTTCAGACAAACGTCTTCTCTGTTTGTCGTTTATTCTGGCAAGAGGAGAGGTCAAAAAGCTACTGCTACCTCTCTTTCCTTTTGGCTGAAAAGCATCATCCGATTGGCTTACGAGACTGCCGGACGGCAGCCTCCTGAACGCATCACAGCTCACTCTACTAGGGCTGTGGCTTCCACATGGGCCTTCAAGAACGAGGCTTCTGTTGATCAGATATGTAAGGCAGCGACTTGGTCTTCCCTGCACACTTTTGCCAAATTCTACAAATTTGATACTTTTGCTTCTTCGGAGGCTATTTTTGGGAGAAAGGTTTTGCAAGCCTTGGTGCCTTCTGTTTAGGTAACCTGATTGGCTCCCTCCCTTCATCCGTGTCCTAAAGCTTTGGTATTGGTTCCCACAAGTTATGGATGATGCCGTGGACCGGACACACCAATGTTGGAGAAAACAGAATTTATGCTTACCTGATAAATTACTTTCTCCAACGGTGTGTCCGGTCCACGGCCCGCCCTGGTTTTTAAATCAGGTTTGATGAATTTCTTTCTTTAACTACAGTCACCACGGCACCTTATGGTTTCTCCTGTTTTTTCTCCTGTCCGTCGGTCGAATGACTGGGGTGGGCAGAGCCTAGGAGGGACTATATGGACAGCTTTTGCTGTGCTCTTTGCCATTTCCTGTAGGGGAAGAGTATATTCCCACAAGTTATGGATGACGCAGTGGACCGGACACACCGTTGGAGAAAGTAATTTATCAGGTAAGCATAAATTCTGGGTTTTTTTCCACATTTTGTCTCTCATAGTTGAAGTATACCTATGATGAAAATGACAGGCCTCTCTCATCTTCTTAAGTGGGAGAACTTGCACAATTGGTGGCTGACTAAATACTTTTTTGCCCCACTGTATTGTTGTTGGGTGATCCAATCTAATGCAAATTTAAGTAGGGAGGCTAAGTTGTAGTATTTAATATTAGGAAATGCTAAGCCTGCAGTTTCTTTAGGGAACATAGATTTTTTAAGAGAAATTCCATGTCTCTTCCCATTCCATATAAATCTCGTACATACTTGATTAAAATTTGTCAAATCTGCCCTATGTAGAAGGAGTGGTATATTTTACAAAAGGTACAATAGCTTGGGGATTCACGGAACAGAATATTTTTTATCAACATTATGCGAGCCGTAATAGATAATGGAAGGTTTATCCATTCTACTGTCTACTGTCTTCCTTCTACATTCTATGGAAAATTTAGCAAAGTTTAATTTATACCATTCCTGAGGATTTCTGGATAAGATCACTCCCAGATATCTTATCTGATATACTTCTCTGAAAGGATGCTTAATAGTAAATTTAGGTTGTTTATTTAGCCATATAAGCTCCAATTTCCCTAGATTGATTTTATATCCAGATATTCCAAATAAGTGTATGTGAGATAGTAATTTTGGAAGGGATTCTTGTAGATTACTTAAGTATAGTACCAGATCATCTGCATAAAGTGAGAGAGACATTTCTGTCCTCCTATTTGGATCCCTAGGTGTTGTCTGAGCATAATTGCTAAAGGTTCTAAAGATAAGTTAAATAAAAAAGGAGAAAGGGGACATCCCTGTCTAGTTCCCCTGTTTAATTTAAGTCTATCTGTCGTTGTCCCATTAACTATAATTGCAGAGGTAGGATTAACGGATATATTGTATGAATAAATTTAATGGAATTTCCCTAACGAAAAGAAGAAATTATCCTAATTTATATAATCAAATGCTTTCTCTACGTCTACTGTTAATATTGCTGCATCTACAGTTTTACCTAGCTTTTTATGCTTAAACTTATTCCAGAAGAATTCCAATATTAACATAGTCTTGCGAATATTTTTCCCTGGGTTTCTCCCAGGTATAAACCCTACTTGGTCTTCATGTATTATCTTATTTATATGTGGTTTTAACCTATTAGCAATTATTGACATTAATAGTTTATAATCATAGTTGAGCAACAATATGGGTCTGTATGAGGATGGGTCCTCTGGATTCTTGTTCTTTTTAAAATTAAAGAAATATTTGACGCCGTGAAATAGTTTTAACAAGGAATATTTTTATTATAGTATGTATTAAAAAAGTCATGTATTATAGGTGTGATTTGATCTATAAAATTTCCGAAGGCAATGCGTCTGGTGTGTATCTATTTGAGCCTGCTTTAATTGCTTCAATATAGTTATTAGATTTTTGTCTAGTGATGCTAGCTAAATATTTGGCTGCTCTGCCTTTAAAGCCCCCATATAATGCTTTTTGCCTTAAGATTTCCAGTGTTGTTCTCTGTTTTAAAAAGTGGTCCTGTTGTGTTTTAGCATTCAAATATTGGTCCCAGTTGCCTTTAGATAGGGTTGCAAGGTATGCATTATAGCTGTTCATTACACCTTTAGATAATTGTAATTCTTGTTGTTGGGCTTCCGGAAGGGGCGGAGCATGTAGGTTGCAGACTGCCTGCAGCATCGCTTTCTTCGTTGTAAGAGCTAACCCAACATCCTAAATGCTGAGTTCCTTGGTCGCAATAATACGCTGCCCCAGACATTAATAGTTTATAATCATTTGATCTGTAAGAATCCTATAAAATTTCCGAAGGCAATGCGTCTGGTGTGTATCTATTTGAGCCTGCTTTAATTGCTTCAATATAGTTATTAGATTTTTGTCTAGGGATGGTAGCTAAATATTTGGCTGCTCTGCCTTTAAAGCCCCCATATAATGCTTTTTTGCCTTAAGATTTCCTGTGTTGCTCTCTGTTTTAACAGGCGTTTTGAAAGCTTTTCATGTTGTACTCCTGCTGCATCAGCAGGTGCTGTATGTAAAAAGTTCTGTGACCCACAAACCAGGGTCGTTATCCTAGAGGCTTCCAAATTAGAATAAGCAAAAGTCTGAGAGCCTGTAATATCTTCTTTAGTAGACATGGCAAGGTATTTCAGTGCACGGACCAGGCAGAGTAAACAATGATATTTAAAGATAATATAGTCCAGCACCGGCTGTAACCCCAAAACAGAGGGTACTCCTTAGAGTGACTGCCACACTCACCAATAGTAGTACACAAAAGAGAAATAAAGGGGAGCTCCTCTTGATAAAAATCCAAATTTATTGATTGAACACGATCAGACAAAAGAAACACAATGTTTCGGGGTCAATACCCCTTAGTCATGTGATAACAGGCACACATACCACACCTGTTTAAATAGGCTAGGCCAGGTAATTAACCCTTTCAGTTAACTCTTACAACTACTTACAATGAAACTGGCCCCAAGTATATTGCCATACTGACCTCCACTGGCCAGGGGTGGAATGACGTGCAAATTTAAAAACAAATGTATGGAAGCCGCAAAAAATATATTTACATATTCACATAGTCATCTATGATAATGTTACATACAAACACCCAGCACCATGGACATTTTATTCAGCGCATATCATATTTCACTCTACAACTGCTGAAAAAATAAAATGAATTGAAATTGCATACCAGCCCTAGAGCAACATATATCTAAGCAATTATCCTGTAGCCACAGACCCCTCTGTTGACCCCTATCTAAAGGGAAAACATGGACATACATGGGACAGCGAGTGATAACTCATTGACCCAGACCAAGTTTATAAATAGATGTAGGTAAACAAGCAGAGCATCAATAAAAGACAGACCAATCGATTTCTCTGTTCATCCTCTTCGGTTACAGGGTATCCAACTTAAAAAACCAATAGGATTCACATTGTTTCAACAACAAAGTTCTGTTGCCCCCCCCGTCTGGGGGTCTTGATATGGTCGATAACCTGGAAACGAAGTTGGCTCACATGGTGTCCTGCTTGCAAGAAGTGATACGCTACTGGGGCAGTTATTACTTTGCATCTAATGTTGCTCTTGTGTTCCGTAATGCGGTCACCTACTCGTCTGGTGGACTCACCCACATAGGCCCGCCCACAGGGACACTTAATTAAGTAGATAACGAAGCTGGTATTACAGGTATAATAATCCCTGAATTTGAACTTATATCCAGTCTGAGGGTGTACAAAATGTGGGCTTTTAATGATAGATCCACAATTTACACAACCCAAACAAGGGAAACAACCCAAATTCTTCTTGGTAATATATTAATGATTGAATCTTTCAAACTCCTATTGCGCATATTGGGTATACAGTTCTGTAAGATGGCCCAGTGTTTGCGAATGATACGGGTAATTTGCTGACTTTGTCTACAATAGCTAGAGACAAAAACCAACCTCTTTTCCCTTTCATGAAGGGGTTTAATTTTAAACAATGTGTCTCTATCAATTGCAGCCACTGTCTGCATGGTATCCTGTACCAATTTTATTGGATAGCCTCTTTGAATACATTATTCTCCTATCTCTTATAATCTAATCAGGGATCTATCAGGGTCATCCACAATCCTTTTAACCCTTAGCATTTGGCTACGTGGAAGAGATTTCACTAGGGGTAAAGGATGTGCACTCTCGTAGTGAAGTAAGCTATTTCTGTCAGTGGCCTTTCTAAACAGGTCAGTTTTGAAACCCATACCATGTTTGATCACAGTGACATCTAGGAAATCAATACTAGACTCACTCCACACTAGCTTGAACTGTATATTATTGGTGGAGTGATTTAAGTCTGCTACAAAGGATTCCAGGGCCCCAATGTCACCTAACCAGACCCCAAAGATATCGTCGATGTAGCGCCACCAAGTGGCGCCACACCGACGAAACTCAGGGTGTTCAAAAACAAATCTCTCTTCGAACAGGTTCATAAAAATGTTGGCATAATTAGGGGTGACGTTGGAGCCCATGGCTGTACCCTGTAGTTGCATATAAAACTGATCCTCAAACAGGAAATAGTTATTGTACAAAATGATTTCCAACAATTGCAGAATGAAAGAAATTTCAAGGGTAGAGTATAGACCACTAGAATGTAAAGCACTACTTACAGACCCGATGCCACCAGCATGTGAAATAGATGTATAAAGACTAGTGACATCGAGGCTGAAGAGTATCAACTTATCAGTGGGCAATTCCAAATTATGAATTTTAGCAAGAAAATCATTAGTGTCCTTAATAAAAGTACATGACTGCTCCACCATAGGTCTCAAAATTTTATCCAAGTAAATGGCTATGTTGGAAAAAATAGAATTGGTGCCTGCCACAATGGGGTTGACCTGGTGGAGCAGTCATGGACTTGTGGATCTTAGGAAGGACATAAAACACCGGAGTGACCGGATCTTTTACCTGCAAAAATTGACTAGTTTTCTTGAATGATATTCAACTTCAGTGCAGTGTCAATAGTCACCTGTATCTCTTGTTTTAATTTAAATACTGGATTGTATGAGATTGGACTATATACTGATTGAGCACTAAGTTGCCGGTAAATTTCTTGTTTATAGTCAGACTTGTTAAGAACAACGGTAGCTCCGCCCTGATCTGCCGGCTTCAAAATAATCTCGTTGTTCTTCCTAAGACTGACCAAAGCTTGATAGTCATCCTTAGAGAAATTACCCTTCTGTGCATTCCCCTTTAATTTCTGTTTATGAATGCGTTGTTGCAGTTTACTAAGATGTGACAAAACCAATTTTTCAAACGTTTCAATGCCATAGTGTGTTTGTTGTGGATAAAACACACTTTTATTTCTTAAACCCAAATCACTGATTTTTAGTGAGTGATTGGAAACAGGATTAACAACATTATTAACTTTAACCACCTCCTCCACAGTGGCGGCACCACCTTTAACATTAGATATAGATGTAGTATTTAATTTACTTTCCCCCAGTCCAGGATTAACCCCCTGAGGTCTGGTATGCCAATACTTCAACCTGATGTTTCTGAAAAAACGGAAGACATCCTTATGGGTCTCAAAAACATGACAGTCACTAGAGGGGCAGAAAGATAAACCCCTTTGTAGCACCGCTGCTTCACTAGTGTCCAAGGTGTAATCAGAACAGTTAATAAATATGTCTTGCGAGACCTCGTAGCTCTTACCGCTTGTGTCTTCATCCCCTGCTTCACCTTGCTTGTTTGAGCACTGCTTGTGCTTACGGCCACCCCGCTTCCTGGAATGCCTTCGCTGTCGCTCAGAGTAAAATCCGAGGAGTCAGAGCTGCTGTTGCTCACTCTCCCCGGTTGATTCTGCTGACGTCTGCGTGGACCGGAAGTGATGCGTCGCGTCTTGCCTTGGGGGTCATAGATCCACTGGTACACACGATTGGATGAGTAGTCCTGCTCATCACGCTGGAACTTTAACCGCTTCCTTTCCTCAATACTTTTCCTCATCTCTGCAAGAAGGTTCCGGCTGTCTGACATCTGTTTGTCAAAACTGTCAGCTGAGATCGTCTGCTTCATCTCATCTTCAAGTTTAGAGATGGTTCCTTTGATCTCCTCTATCTCCAGCTGTAAGTACTCCACTGTGAGGACGATGATGTCAAATGAACATTTGTTTAGTATAAGTTCAAACTTGCGGCAATACTCTGTGTTGTCCTTTAATAGAGTAGGACGTTTGTTCATGCGCAACCCCCGTGGGATGCGCTTAAACCTAAAATATTCAGCAAGGGTCATGGCATGAAGATCATATGCTAACAGGCGTTTTGAAAAAGTTCTGTGACCCACAAACCAGGGTCGTTATCCTAGAGGCTTCCAAATTAGAATAAGCAAAAGTCTGAGAGCCTGTAATATCTTCTTTAGTAGACATGGCAAGGTATTTCAGTGCACGGACCAGGCAGAGTAAACAATGATATTTAAAGATAATATAGTCCAGCACCGGCTGTAACCCCAAAACAGAGGGTACTCCTTAGAGTGACTGCCACACTCACCAATAGTAGTACACAAAAGAGAAATAAAGGGGAGCTCCTCTTGATAAAAATCCAAATTTATTGATTGAACACGATCAGACAAAAGAAACACAATGTTTCGGGGTCAATACCCCTTAGTCATGTGATAACAGGCACACATACCACACCTGTTTAAATAGGCTAGGCCAGGTAATTAACCCTTTCAGTTAACTCTTACAACTACTTACAATGAAACTGGCCCCAAGTATATTGCCATACTGACCTCCACTGGCCAGGGGTGGAATGACGTGCAAATTTAAAAACAAATGTCACATATCACATGATATCACATGACTGGATTCAGCCTTTAGGTGGGCTACAGGCAAAGAGTGGATTGCTTGATTTCCAACTGCTCGCTAATGCTACAGAGGGTAGCTCTCTGCTCATAATCTGGACCAGAGGACTTTATGCCTTGTATTAAAAAGTGGGTGAGTGAAGTTTTTCTTATGATAACCATTGCCACATATGCCAGGATTGTGAACTGACACACCGATACCACTGGAGCTGGTGGTCAATTTAGACAATCAGGCACTTATTCAATATTTCATTGGTTGCACAGGGTGATGAGATAAGACCTGTGCTACTGCGAGCATAAGACTTGTGCTACGGTGACCATATATGCATTAGATAGAGTGACTACACTGCGGTTATTTGATTACCTATTAGCTGTCTTAAGTCTCACCCACTACTAATATCCAACATTCTGGACTGACTCAACATATATGTAATTAAGCGTTTCTTAGCCACATTAAACTTTCCAGCCTATACAGGGAGTTTACATTTATAACCTCCACTAAGGAACTGTAAGGCTTATGGAATCGCTAAACGGCAAACAAGCATAATACTTGACTGTAGAACCTACTAGAAGAAATTCCTATACCAAGGACTTTTCCAATATATTTTCCTATGTATTATAAGCTGCAGTGATCTGTCACCCATTACTCCCAGGACCCAGTGTGGGTAGGAGTAGTATAAGATTATTGAATCTATATGCAGCAACAGATGAACAAACCAACCATGCCTACATATATGATACCCAGGACCAGCCTACAATACAGAGACCAAGCAAGGATATAGACAGTGTTGGAATAAGAGATATTCATATTAAGCGCAAGAAAAGCTTGATAATGTATATGATCTGTTCTAGTTTAAATGTAAACATTTGACAACATTGGCATAGATACAACCCCATCTAGATTCTGTTTTCTTTATCCCACATAATAGTGGATTGAATTATCTAGTTACTCTTGTCTCTTTAGGTTAATTAAAATAAGGGACATTACCATTGTTACTGGATATATAAGTGAACAAATGTGGTTGTAGATGCTAGACAATACATAGATGAGAGATATGTGAATATGAAATATACTGTTTTGTATGTTGAGGCCCTAGTAGTATAATCTAATGTAATACTCATAATAAGAAGGCGAACTTGAGTAAACCCAGAATCCTGGTTAACATTATTAATAGAGAAACTAAACCACACATATATACAAAGGAGTAAGTACTGTTCTTTTTTTTTTCTCCTTACGTAATCATCAAAGGACCGATTTTGGATACTCTAACATTTTGGTAGGCAAAGGCCATGATTTCACTTTTGATTTTGTTTTTCTTTGCTCCTTTTTGCTCTTTTTTTTGTTCTCTGAGTCTTGTGTCCTTGCTAAAAACTGCAAAACGGGGAATAAAGTTAATAACCTATATAATTTATATATATATATATATATATATATATATATATATATATATATATATATACAGTATATACACACATAGGGGCCGATTTAACTTTGTGCAAGCAGACATATTCCGATATTGCGGATCATGTCCGCTGCACATCGATAAATGCCGACAGCATATGCTCTCGCCATTTATCATTGCACCAGTAGTTCTGGTGAACTGCTGGTGCAATGCTGCCCCCTGCAGATTCGGGGGTGTCAATCAACCCGATCGTATTGGATCAGGTTTATTTCCGGCGATGTCTGTCTGCCGCCACAGAGCAGGCGGACAGGTTATGGAGCAGTGGTGTTTAGTGTTTCTGGGAGCTTGATAAATATGCCCCATATACACAAATTCTCTTGGTTGTTTTTTTGTTTTGTTTTTTGACACAAGATAGACATCAATGTGATGCTATTATAAGCACAACTGTAGTAAGCCTAATAACCAGATTCACTGTTTCTTTTTTTGGTTATTGTTTTTCTGCACTTGCAAGGTCTGTTTTTTTATTTTTTTTCACATGGAAAGATATATGACTCACAGTAAAGGTAGCTCACCAGCCATGCCTCCAAAGAACAGAGAGAAAAAAAATACCAAACGAATAGAGACTAATTTAGAGCCTATCCAAGACTAGATTGAGAATAGTCTAACTAGCGCTGGAGTAAATGATATGCAAATCTCTAAAATAATTTTGCCACAATTAGACTCACTAAAACACAAGATTAAATCTGAAATTAATAGTCTAGCTAGTAAGGTAAGACAGTTCGCCTCTAGACTAAATAAGGTAGAAATGAGGGTTTCCGATGTTGAAGACAGAACTAACCAATTAGAACATATGAACCAGTCCCATACCAACAGTATAGTTTCATTACAGTCAAAATTAGAATATGTAGAATATAGCTCTCTGCGAAATAATTTGAGAATTATTGGATTACCCGAAAGTCACGAATACCAAGATTTAATGCATTTTATTACAGATACATTTCCAAAAAAACTTAATATACAAATATCTTCACATCCCATATACTGTATGTAGAGAGAATACACAGAGTTTGCCCAGTTAGGAAAAACCCAGATGGATCAACTAAACCGAGGCCTTTTATTGCTAGGTTCCTGAATTTTCAGGATAAAGTCACATATCTTAGGAATTTTAGACAGAACACTCCCTTAACCATAGATCAAAATAAGATACTAATATTTCAGGATTTTTCAGCTGAAACGTCAGCTAAAAGGAGGTTAATGGCACCCTATTGTACCAAATTAATACAAGCCAATTTCAATGTTAAACTAGTATATCCAACAAAACTGGTCTTGAATATTAATGGCGATATCCAAACTGTAAATAATATTCAAGAGGCACAAAGCTTCTGTAAAGATAATGGGATTGAATAGACACAAAATTAATATGTATCAACAATAATTCAGTGAAGGATGGATGTTTGCTTATTTTATTTACTAAGTTTGTTTAATAAGAATAATGATTTTATATGCTCCAAGGTTCTGAATTTCAGGGAATATGAATATGTGATGATAGAACATAGGTTGATTTTAACAAGGAAGGAATGGGTTGTTTTTTTTCTCTTTCCTGCTTCCACCCCTCCCCCCTCAAACTGGCGTTGCGAGTGCTTTTTTCCTCCCTCTTGGGTTTTAATAATTTTAATAGGGGTTCTTGTTGTGGTAATGCATACAGAAACAGTAGAAAAGTAGGATGATGACTCAGAAAAGCTCACTTAAATCCCTGTCTTGGAATATAGGGGGGATAACCTCGCCAATTAAGCAATTAGGTTAATACAAACCAGATATAGTAATGCTCCAGGAAACACATCTGAAAGATACCGAAGCTAAAAACTAAATGGGTTGGGGAGGTTGTCCCTTCCTCTTGTAATGACAGGAAGAAGGGAGTCACAATCTTAATAAACAATTAAAATATAAAATATTAGATAAAATATTAGACACAGAAGGTCGATTTCAAATTATTACCGTAGAAATAGATAGTAATTTTTATTTTGTGTAACGTATACGGCCCTAATACGGTAGATGCTAATTTTTAGGATACACTAACATTAAGATTGATGGAATTCAGAAGGGAAGACTTGATAATAGGTGGAGATCTATTTAACCCCAAAGTCTAATTTAGACAGGATGAATAATAAGCTCTCAATGACAAGAGATAGAAAGACACACATTTTTCAGAGATGTTGTAAAAGGTTGGGGTAAGAGATATATGGCGCATTAATAACCCAGAGCCTTTACCTGTACGTTCAGAGCATACCAGTCACTATCGCGGATAGACATGTTCTTGTGATCTGATCCACTGGCTGGAATTGAATCAAGGGCTGACATTAAAGATATAACCTTATCGGATCATGTGATTATCTCAATAGAATTTAAAATAAAAACCTTTCAACCAAATAGGTCGAATAATTTATTTTTTCCCAAACATTTACTCCACAACATTAAATTTCAGAAGTGGCTTAAACTAAAGTGGCAGGAATTTACAAATTATAATGAGGCATACAAAGAGAAAATAGAA
The DNA here is from genome assembly GCF_027579735.1 of Bombina bombina. Taxonomy (NCBI): domain Eukaryota; kingdom Metazoa; phylum Chordata; class Amphibia; order Anura; family Bombinatoridae; genus Bombina; species Bombina bombina. Next base: position 99,887,664 of record NC_069506.1, read on the forward strand.
ACATTTTGGGAAACAGGGAAAGCAGTAATGCGGGGCGATATCAAAGCTTACCTCTGTGGGCATAAGAAAAAAAGATACATATCTTAATTTCAGACCAGGCAGAAAGCGAGGTTGAACCCCAGTTTTGAGTATTAATATAGTGTCATAATTGCAAGTATGCAAAAAAGTTTGTTCTAGCTAGATCAAAATGTTGTGACAGTAGCTCAAAGGGTAGCATCAATAGTTTGACAGATATATTTAAGATCAGCCCAGTTCTTAAAGACTGTTTGAATATTGCATGGGGAAAACTGAGGATTACCGACTATAGGTATAAAATCTGAAAATGTATATTCTGCTTCTAATATAGCACAAAACTTCTGCCATGCTGAAACAATATTTTTCATTGAGATAAGATGAATAATATTAGACGGCAATTTTTGATGTGGACAATGCAGTATAGCCTTCAATGAGTAAGGAGAAATAATGTAGGTCTCCATTTCTGATGAGGATACTAATTCTGATTCTGCAATCCAATCTATAGCAATTTTAAGCATGGCAGCCCTATTATATAGTTGAAAGTTTGGGAGTGCAAGACCCGATGCTCCACGATTTTGCGTTAGTCTCTTTAAAGATATCCAAGCTTTTTTATTTTTCCAGATAAATTTAGAAAACCCAGAGAGGAGTTTTTGTGAGTCCTCATTTAAAATAAACAAATGTAAGTTCTGGAGAGGAGATAGTAAGCAAAGGAAGATAATAGTTTTGATTAGATTAATACGAGCGGTGATGGATAATGGGAAAGTTGCCCACAATTCTAAATCCGCTTTAATTCTCCTAAAAAGGGGCAAAAAATTAAGTCTATACCAATTTTTAGGATTCTTATGTAATATTATACCTAAGTGTTTAATAGCATCAACAACTCTAAATGGATGTTTTTTTTTTTTTTTTTTTTTTTAATAGATTTACTTACCAACATAAGTTCACTTTTATCAAGATTAATGTTGCATCCAAAAAATGCACTAAACTCATCCAGACAATGAAGAGAAGAAGGTATTTACTGACAGGTATTATCCAGGAAAAGTAATGTCATCTGCGTACAGGAGAATCTTCAGATGATATGAACCCATAGTAATACCTTTTAGAGTATCCCTTAGACCAGGGGTCTCAAACTCAAGTTGTCTTCTCCCATGGGGGCCGATTCAAAATTTCGAACAATATTTCAAACGAAGTTAAAGGATAAACAGTCCAGTACTGCTTGCAGCCACTATTTACTGCCAGATGCTTGGCAGTTTTTGCTCTGAGTTAGATGAGCCACATTTGCTTTCAGTGAGTTAGCAGTTGAGACCCATAAGAACAGCCTGGAGATGGTCATCAGTGAGCCTAGACCTGGTTTTACATTTCTTAAAGTTTATACTCAAGAATAATGTTTCACACAGGTATGTACTTCAAAATAAACAAATGATTCTGTGAATAGTTTGGACAGCTCTGGGAAGGTATCTGGCAACTCTCTCATAAACTGACCTATCATTTCAACAGGTCAAGTTGTCTTCTCCCATGGGGGATGCTTCCAAAATTTCAAACAATATTTCAAACTTTTCAAACTAAGTGAAAGGATATACAGTCCGGTACTTAGTGCTTGCTTGCAGCCACTACTTACTACCAGATGCTTGACAGTGTTTGCTCTGAGTTATATAAGCGACATTTGCTTTTAGTGAGTTAGCAGTTGAGACCCATAAGAACAGCCTGGAGATGGTCATTAGTGAGCCTAGACCTGGTTTTAGATTTCTTAAAGCTCATAGTCGAGAATAATGTTTCACACAGGTATGTTCTTCAAAATAAACAAATGATTCTGTGAATAGTTTGGAAGCTCTGGGAAGGTATCTGATAACTCTCTCATAAACTGACCTATCATTTCAACAGGTCAAGTTGTCTTCTCCCATGGGGGATGCTTCCAAAATTTCAAACAATATTTGAAACTTTTCAAACAAAGCTGAAGTATATACATTCCAGTACTTTGTAATTCCTTGCAGCCACTACTTACTGCCAGATGCTTGGCAGTATTTGCTCTGAACTAGATGAACCACATTTGCTTTTATTGAGTTCCAAGTTGAGACCCTAAAAACAGCCTGGAGATGGGCATCAGTGAGCCTAGACCTGGTTTTAGATTTGTTAAAGTTCATAGTCAAAAATATTTTTTCGCACAGGTATGTACTTCCAAATAAACACATGGTTCATTTGAATAGTTTGGACAGCTCTGGGAAGGTATCTGGTAACTCTCTCATAAACTGATCTATAATTTATTGGTTTGCCTGTGCATCTCTGAACTTGACTTTGAGGTCAGTGTTACATTGCAGATCTATAAGTTCCATTTGCAGCGCATTTGGAGCACTGTTAACATCAAACAAAAAGGGTTCTGCAAACATCTGGAAAGTTGCATTGTGAGTTGTGAAGTCAGCAAATCGGTGATCAAATTCCTGTTCGAGATTCTCAATGGCAGCAACATATTTATCATCACTAAATACAGAAAGTTATCCACTCTTTTCTTCAATTAGCTGCTTGCATGTTGGAAAATGGCTGAGGTTTTTGTTGTTGAATTGTGTTTTCCATAATTGCAGCTTCCAGGAAAATGCTGTTACATTGTCAAATTAACAGCAATCTTTAAGAAACTACCCCTTGCTAAATGGCTTCCCTGCCTTTGCAACCTGCTCACTCACTACATAGCTAGCGTCAACCACTGCATCACATTCCTTTTTTGCAAGCTTAAAGGGACAGTCAAGTAAAAAAAAAACTTTCATGATTTAAATAGAGCATGTAATTTTAAAATTTTTTCCAATTTACTTTTATTACCAATTTTGCTTTGTTCTCTTGGTATTCTTAGTTGAAAGCTAATCCTAGGAGGTTCATAAGCTAATTTCTTAGTCCTTGAAGGCCGCCTCTAATTTGAAAGCATTTTGACAGTTTTTCACCACTAGAGGGCGTTCGTTCATGTGTTTCATATAGATAACATTGAGCTCAGGCACGTGAAGCTCCTAGGAGTCAGCACTGATTGGCTAAAAATGCAAGTCTGTCAAAAGAACTGAAATAAGGGGGCAGTTTGCACAGGCATAGATACAAGGTAATCATAGAGGTAAAAAGTATATTATTATAACAGTGTCGGTTATGCAAATCTGGGGAATGGGTAATAAAGGGATTATCTACCTTTTTAAAAAACAAATATTTCTGGTGTTTACTGTCCCTTTAAAGAGATTTTGATGCATGTACAGACCTCACTGACGTTGTGCAATTTGCCTCTCCCTTTCATACTTTTCATGCTGATCTGCATGTTTAGTTGTATAATGCCGCTTAAGGTTATAGTCTTTAAGAACAGCAATGCTTTCTTTGCAGATCAGCCAAGTAGCAGTTTTCTTAAACTCCACAAAAAAATATCTCTTGTCCACCTCTCCTGAAATTTTCATTGCTCAGCACCAATTTTTCTTTTTGTTTTTAAAAGTGACATTATTGAGTATTATTAGGTCAAAAATGTAATTTGCTGTTTTTCCACCTCCTTTCTTGACAGCACTTTGTACATATGTAACTGTAATTGACCCACACAGACACACACACTCTCTTATTGACCCACACAGACCCACAAACACACACACTCTCTCACAAAGACCCTTCCCCCCCCCACACACACACATTGACCAGACCCACACATAGACACAAACACACAGACACACACACTCATTGACCCCCACATATTTACCCACACACATAAACACACACACAGCTTATTTTGAGTTATTTTTTTATGTATTCAACTCACTATAAGGCAGCTGTACTTGGCACATGACACAAGAACAAAAGTTGTTGTTGTTTTTAAGGAGTGTTGGGCCTTCAATTGCTTACCACACTCAACCTCCTCGCTTGTATTCTTTTACAGCTGCTCCTGTCACAACAGTCAATCCTGTTGTCTCTGCTGCTGCCTGCTCAGGCAAAATTTGTCTCACTGTCCCACTGAAAGTCACAACACACTCCCCCAGTGAAGTCCTGGGTCTCCTTGTCACTTCTCGCTCCAGGCCAAACACCAGCTCCAGGCCAAACACCAGCTCCAGGCCAAACACCAGCTCCAGGCCAATCTCCAGGCCAAACACCAGCTCCAGGCCAAGCTAAGGAGATAATTGAAAAGAAAAAAATATATATGTAACTATATGGTCTATTAAACAGATCCCCTCAGTGATATAATCATTACACACATACAGACCCACACACACACTCATAGACCCACACACACTCATAGACCCACCCACACAAACCCACCCAAGTACAGCTTATATTGAGATATTTTTTACGTATGCAAATTTTACATAGAAAAGAACTCACTATAAGGCAAGATAGGATACACAGCAGGCAAAAAAGAGAATAGGTATTGCGCCAAGCTGGTAACTATAAGAGGCGCCAAAAGGACATAAATAATATAAGTCTGCTTAATGGTCAATATACAAGTGTATATATACAAAGTGAAAAAATGCAAGTCTTGATAAATATAAACAACAATGAAATATGTACTGGTATGTGTATAATAATTGGTTACTGTGAAGTATATGCTATTGGAGCAGTACAGATTGTCAAACCAATGATATATATCAACATTTAATATCCAAGATATGCAGATAGTGACAATTATGCAATATCGTGTATAATAAAAATTAAAAAAAAAAAAAAAAAAAAAAATAGAAATATATAAAATGTCCTGTAATGGGAATTGTCCAAATAACTGAAGGTATCACAACTCCAGGCAGCTCCTCTAGGAATGTCTCGCCAAGACGAGTGTTAGGTAGATATAGAAAGAGAGAATAGAGGGCTCCATATGGTGCAAATCAAATGGGTAACTGATGGTGCAAGTGCAGGTGCGGCTGAAATCTTACTCAGGTGATGGAGAGCACAAAAAGTGCGATATTCGCAGGCCGGAACCAATGGGTCATCCGGCAGACACTTGAGGCACACTGAGGGTTATTAGTATCCTTGTCCCAACCCAGTGTTAATTTTGACGGCAAATTTCGATTTAGTCTTAGTTTTAGTCTTTTGACTAAAATGTCATTTTAGTTTTAGTCATATTTTTGTCATCTGATTTGTTTTAGTTTTAGTCTAGTTTTAGTCGACTGAATCTCCAGTAGATTTTAGTCGACTAAATCTTCAGTAGATTTTAGTCAACTAAAATCTAAGGGGTTTAGTTAAAGTGTAATGCATTATTTAAGCATATATATATATATATATATATATATATATATATATATATATATATATATATATATATATATCATTTATCTATAATTTGCAAACTGATTATATACTCCAGGAGTAAACATAACACCTGTTAATATTTATGGTATTAAGGTTTAAACATGCAATACAGACACAGATTTAGCCGTTGTGATATATAACATTTTAATTAAACTTAAAATTAAATAAAACCAAGTTTTATAAACAAACAGAAGTGCAACTTTAAAATATAAAAAAACAAAACTGTAAACTGTATTGGCTGAATTGCACATATTACCCAATATAAAAACTTTAACAATTCTCTGTTAATAATTAAAACAAGTATCAAGTAACTCAACACAACAAAAAGTTTCTGCAGCTAGCACAGGCACAGCATAACTTAAACCCATACTCGTGGGTTATGCTTATTTCTATAGGAAAAATCAATTGATTGTTCACAGATTCGAAAAAATTTCGGCAACAATATTACCACTGCTCTAGAACTTCCAAACTCATTATATACTCCTGGAGTAAAGGTTTATTAACCTGTTTTTATTTATGGTATTAAGGTTTCAGCATTCAATACAGATTTAACTGTTGTGGTTTGTAACATGTCTTTATCTTAAAATTTTATAAAATTAAGTTTCGAAAATTTGACAAAAGAGCAGTAATTAGATATGGATTGATTATAACACCTTGCATAAAATGTTTTTGTCAGCAAATTTTGATTTAGTTTTAGTCATAGTCTTTTGACTAAAATGTCATTTTGATTTAGTTTTAGTCATAGTATTTTGACTAAAATGCCATTTTAGTTTGTCGTATTTTAGTCATCAGAATTTCTTTAGTTTTATACTCATTTTAGTCTAGTTTTAGTCGACGAAAATTAACACTGTCTCAACCAGGAGGGAGTCCAAAGATATTCTTTTATGCCGCAGAAGATATCAGAATGTTGAGCAATGGTCCGTTTTTGTAGAGGCACCACGTTAATAAGTGGGAACCAATAGGAGCATAAAGCAGGAACAAGCAGCAATGAGAGTAATAAATAAAAGTTATTTATTTAAAAGATTAAAATAGTAGCAACACGTTTCTCTATGTCACAGCACGGTTTCATCATTTATTACTCTCATTGTAAGGAAATAATTAAACCGAAAAAAATAAAAAATACTGACCGTAATAGTTGGGATCAGACTGATATACTACAGGAAAGTTGTTCTCTGTGAAAAGCATTACTGGGCTAAAACAAGCTGCCCCCAGGTGGTAAATCGCCATAGAACAGGCTAACAATAGTATTGAGCCGGTTGTTCGTTCCTGTGAGTGTGCTTCTCTCTGTGTGTATATATATGTGTAACTATATCCTCCACAGACCCCCCACAGACCACACCACACACAGACCCCCACAAACACAGACCCCCCACACACAGAGAACCCCACAGACACAGACCCACACACACAGACCCCCCACAGATAAGTTATGGCATGACACATAAGTATAAGATAAAGGCAGCATCCCCACACACACAGAGAACCCCACAGACACAGACCCACACACAGAGACCCCCACAGACAAGTTATGGCATGAAAGTATTTTTTTTTTTTTAATAATCAAAGCAAGCTACACTTTTTATACAACCCAAAAAGTATAAGATCAAGGCAGCACCCCCACACAGAGACCCCCCACACACAGAGACCCCCACAGACAAGTTATGGCATGGCACAGTATTATTATTTTTTTAATAATCAAAGCAAGCTACACTTTTATACACAAAAAAATTAGGAAGTATAAGATCAAGGCAGCACCCCCCCACACACAGAGCCCCCCACACAGAGACCCCCCCCACACACACACACACCCACAGACAAGTTATGGCATAACACAGTATTTTTTTTTAATAATCTAAGCAAGCTACACTTTTTATGCACCAAAAAAATATATAAGTATAAGATCAATGCAGCACCCCCACACACACAGACCCCCACAGACAAGTTATGGCATGACACAGTATTATATTATTTTTTTTATAATCAAAGCAAGCTACACTTTTTATACACAAAAAAATATATAAGTATAAGATCAAGGCAGCACCCCCACAGAGCCCACCCCACACAGAGACACCCCCCCCCCCACACACACACACACAGGCTCCCACACACAATTTATGGCATGAAACAGTATATATATATTTTTTAAATAATCAAAGCAAGCTACACTTTTTATACCCCCCAAAAAAGTATAAGATCAAGCCAGCACCCCCACACAGACAGACCCCACACACACAGAGACCCCCACAGACAAGTTATGGCATGACACAGTATTTTTTTTTTTTAAATCAAAGCAAGCTACACTTTTTATACGCAAAAAAATACATATATATAAGTATAAGATCAAGGCAGCACATACCTTGATCAACCTCTTCTGCTACTGCTCCTGCCTGCTTATACTCAGATTGTCACACAGTCTTTTGTCACCCCCAGGCCAAATAAAAAAAAACACTCTTCTACTGCTCACTCACTCCTCAACTGCCATAACCTGCTGCTATGGCGTCAATTCTATCTTACTGCGCACTCAGGGGCTTAACTAGGATTGCAGCTCCACCCCTATGTGATGTCGCCATCCTCTGTCTACTACTCTACTAACTTGCAGCTCCAACTCGCGCCCCCCCACCACGTGATGTCGCCATACTTAAAAAATATATATATATATATTTTTTTTTTATAAAAAGCTGTTTTCTTGTGTATCATTGCTGTGCAGTATTGTAACCGGTTCATGGGCTGGGATTGGCCTACGGGCCGGTACTTTGAGACCCCTGCCTTAGATGGATGGCTAAAGGCTCAAGAGCTATATTGAATAGAAGAGGTAACAGAGGACACCCCTGTCTTGTACCTCTCCTGAGCGTAATTTTTGGCAAAAGAATCCCGTTAACCAACAGATAAGATATTGGCTTACCATAGATCTTATGAATAAATTGAAGAAATTGATTTTTAAAGCCAAAATTTTCTAGAGTCTTAAAAAGATGACCCAAAGTAGATGGAGTCAAAGGCCTTTTCGGCATCTAAGGTAAGGATTGCCACATCTTGGAGAAGCTTCTCCTTCTTCCCATGTTCTATATTCCAGCAAAAATCCAAGAAGGTAATCACTTTACGTATATAACACTTCTCTTCATAAAACCCATCTGGTCAGGATGAATGAGCTTATCTAAAGTGGAAGAGAGTCTAGAGGCAATAATATCTGCTAAGATCTTATAATCAGTATTAAGGATGGATATGGGCCTAAAGGAAGCCGGGTCCTCTGCATTTTTGCCTTTCTTAGGGATCAAATAGATATTTGCTGTAGAAAAATAGGGTGATATTGAATTATCTGTCATAAAATAATTATTAATTTTTTTTTCTAAAGTTGGAATAACTTCTTCAGCTAAGATTTTATATTATTCTGCAGGCAGACAGTCTGGTCCTGCAGCTTTATTTAATTTAGTCCCATATATTGCCTTACTGATCTCCTCCACGGAAATAGGTGCATTGAGCACTGCCAAGTCTTCCTCTTGAATATTAGGTAGCTTAACTTTGGTCCAAAAGCAGTCTTGCTTAATCGTATTTATATCTAATCCTGCATAGAGTTGTTGATAGTAGGTGAAAAATACATTATTGATTTATTGAGTATCAGTATATCTATTATCTCCTACTTTGATGGCAGTTATATAGTTTTTTTTCTTCCTCTTTTTAACAAGTTTGGATAGATATTTAGCCGAGCATCCATGAAAACCTTTAAAATGTTGATTAGTTTTTATTTCTTCTTCTTGAGAGTTTTGCTTTAAGAACATGTCCCTCTCTCTTCGCATTTACATATATTTATTCCAATTTGCTATAGACCTTTCCCCCACAATATCTTCTATATGAGTTCCTAACCTAGTTAGCGAGTTGAATTTTCAGAGACCTCCTTTTTATTTCTGCTGATCATATAAGCCTTAATTTCTCCTCGCAGTACTGCCTTAGAGGCTTCTAAAAATACCTACATTTTATTAAAATAGGCAATATTATGGGTACAGTAGTCCTTCCACTTTTGTCGTAGCCAAAGTGAAAATCTGGGATTATTGACGAGAAAGCGAGGGAAGAAGAGAGTTTGTGTTTTATCTACCGGGCTAGATAAAGAAGGGAATGATAATAATATCATTGCGTGCTCTGAGATAAAGATATCACCAATTCCTCTCTCCATCTGTCTAATCGAAAGAGATTCGGAAATTAAAAACAAATCAATTCTGGAAAAAGTTCTATGTGTTTTGGATTCACAGGAATATACCTACAAATCCGGATTTTTGATTCTTCATACGTCTAGTAGTTTAAGTTTATAGCAAAAAAATTAAAATATTTTGAATTTTTCTTATATTCTTTAAGATTTTCATTAGAGAATCTATCTAATTCTGGTGACTTCTATAGCATTAAGATGTGTTTCCTGTAAAAAAAACGTCGGGCTTAGCCTTCGCCAACGTTTTAATTATAAGTTTACATTTCATAGCTGAAGCAATCCCCCCAACATTCCAAGATTATAATTTAAGATTTTCCACTGTAGTGACCATATTAATATTTAAAAATTATTTCTAAACACTGCGCGAAAACGGGGGGGGGGGGGGGAGCGAAGGGGGAAAGGGGAGGGAGAACAAGAGAGAGAGAAAGAGAGAGAGAAACAGAGAGCAAAGAAAGAGAAAAAAAATGTGGAAATCAAAATCAAAGTACACCTTAACACATTAAAACAAGAAACAGGGCGCAACCCATCTAAGTGCAGTATATAAGAATAAACAATATATTTATTTACAGTCGCAATTTAAAACTCACAAGATATGACCTCAAACAAAATGAGGTATGATAAAGGCACCTGGGAACAATATAGGTCTCTCAAAAGATCTCCATCAGAGTTCCATAATGGCAAAGGCTCTCAGAAGTCGGGTGTAAAACGAACATGTGCATGTCCATAACGCTACTTCCGATATCTAGCCAAAGTCAGGTCCTTCAAAATACCTTATCACATTACCTATATTTTGTATGCTTACCATAATTGGTACTTGGTATAAACCATAATATAAAATCAAAAAGTTCCTGAGTAATCTATACATTGTGCCCTACTTGGTTAGAGTACTAAATCAAATAATCTTTTACTTGGATGCAATAAATTCCTTAATTTCTGATACTTCACTAAAAACTAGCTTAGTTCCATTATCAACAACTATGATTTTTGCAGGGTATATCATGCGGGCTAGAAGTCCTTTATCAATTAGTTGGGTACAAAATGGGGCCATGAGTTTTCTCTTAAGAGAGGTCTCATTAAAAAAATCTTGGAACAAAAGAATCTTATTTCCCAACATAAGGGGACCATTTCTCTTAAATAATGTAAGTAATTCTATTTTGTCTTGGAATTTGAATAACTTAAAGGGACAGTCTACACCAGAATTTTTATTGTTTTAAAAGATAGATAATCCCTTTATTACCCATTCCCCAGTTTTGCATAACCAACACAGTTATATTTATATACTTTTAACCTCTGTGATTATCTTGTATCTAAGCCTCTGCAAACTGCCCCTTTATTTCAGTTCTTTTGACAGACTTGCAGTTTAGCCAATCAGTGCCTGCTCCCAGATAACTTCACGTGCACGAGCCCAGTGTTATCTATAGGAAATACATGAACTAACAACATCTATTGGTGAAAAACTGTTAAAATGCATTCTGAAAAGAGGTGGCCTTCAAGGTCTAAGAAATTAGCATATGAACTTCCTAGGTTAAGCTTTCAACTAAGAATACCAAGAGAACAAAGCAAAATTGGTGATAAAAGTAAATTGGAAAATTGTTTAAATTACATGCTCTATCTGAATCATGAAAGTTTATTTTGGCCTAGACTGTCCCTTTAAATACACACATTCTACTCCTAAACGTATCATTGGTATGGTTCCTGGCAACAATTCTATGTGCTCTTTCTATAATTAAAGATAGCTGTTGCGCAGGTATCCCTAAGGCTTGAGGTAATACTGTAGAAGTGAAGTTTATTAAATTCTGAAATTCAGTGGTCTCAGGGAGACCCACTATTCTTATGTTGTTGCGCCTGGAACGATCCTCCAGGCACAACTGCATATTCAAAATTTTGGAATCTTGTTTTTGGATAGTGCTTTCCTGGGTATTGGCAAGATCCTCTAGATCTGAGATCCTATTTTCTGCTTCACTAATTCTAATAGAGAATTGTCTAATCTCTATGGAAAGAGAAGCTATTTCTGAAGCAATACAAGATAATTCCTTTTTAATCATATCAAATTGTGGTGTAAAAATTCCAGTAAGTTGTACTTTAAAGGGTTGTCTATCAATTACTGGCGAAGTTGCATCAGCAGTATTATCTGAGCTAATATCCAACATTTTAGCTTTCTTATCTTTTGACTTTACAGTCATTTTGGGTGAACTTATTTTCACCTGTGTGACAAATTTTTCCATCAAGGAAGTGCATACAAATATTCAGTGAGTGGTGCAAACAACAGACCCAATAATATCATACATACAATTCAGAGCTTAAAGGGACATTATACACTCATTTTTTCTTTGCATATATCTTTTGTAGATGATCTATTTATATAGCCCATAAAGTTTTATTTAAAAAAAAATGTATAGTTTTGCTTATTTTTAAATAACATTGCTCTGATTTTCAGACTCCTAACCAAGCCCCAAAGTTTTATGTGAATACCGTCAGCTACCTTCTCCATCTTGCTCCTGTTTGTGTAAAGGGTCTTTTCATATGCAAAAGAAGGGGGGGGGGAGAGTCTTATTTACCACTTGCAGTGGGCTTTCCAACTACCTTTTCAACAGAGCTAAACTGAAAGCTTCTAAGTAAGTCTTTAAACAGTTCTATACTGGATTTTTATATCAGTATCTGGGCATCTTGTTCTTTATAGTAGTGTCTATTACATGCAGTTATATGAAAATGAGTGTATACTGTCCCTTTAAGAGTGAACTTAAGTGAGAAAACAGAAACTTTAGGGTTTTTTTTGTGTTACTTATTTAGAGATCTTCTTTATCTAAAGAATAAACATCCCTAACCTGTAGGGGGAGTGAAAAATTGTGAAGAGGGATAAGCCTGTATTATTTTTTTCTTTTAGGTTAATAAAGCGATAAAGAAAGCTATTGGCACCTAGCTATACGTCGATACGCCTAGTTTTATAAAGAAATTAACCACTCTCCTTGTTGCTTAAGTCATCACATATAACATATGTGCCTAATAAAAGGCCAGGAAAAATAGACCGTACAGGAATTCTCTAGATATGTGTATTGCTAATCTCCTATTCCTTTATAGATTTAGTAGAAATACAGATTAAAGATCTTAAACCACACAGGCCCCCACATATACTCAGGACTTAGCTTCTCTGAATTAGCAGGGTAATGTATCAACCAGAGTATAACAATATCAGAATATATATATCTATGAACACTTATTACTATGTCTAAAATTTAGAGTAATATGGTAACAATGAAAAAAAACTTTTTTTTTCACGCAATAATGTATCAACTTATATCAATATGCAGCATAATGGACATAGTTAATAGTCCTTGGGAGGTCTGAGGGCTTTTATCCGGACCACTGTAATGCAAGCTCTGTATATACCTTCACAAAAATTTTATCCCGTCAGTCCTATAAACAGGTTGGGCAGCAAAAGTACATATATTTTTTTTTTTGGCTACGAGAGCTAAGTGTGTCCCATCTCTAGAAAACAGGCAAACAAAAATACAAGATCTACTCAGCACTAACAGCTCAATAACAGACTGTCTAAGTCATATACTTCTCCGGTTTTACCAGCCTCTATCTTGGCTAATGTGTAAAAATTTTGAAGCAAGAAGCAGTGACTAGTGAAGTTTTCCACCACTTTTGATTGGGATATGCATAATCACATGATTTATGACATCAGCCAATCTGATTGAAATATACATTTTATACTATCACTAAGGAATCAAATTGCTTGATATTGATCACTCATCAGAACTTGTTAGTGCCATTTGTTACATTGTGTATTATACTTTGAAACTATGTATATGTGAAATTAGCATTCAAGTTAAACATTGATGATGACATTAGGACACACAATGTAATATTTTAGACAATGATTTTAAAAATCGAATTATGTTTGATTCAATGTAATCTTAAAATGATAGCTCAAAGGGATAGTCTACCTAACATTAAACTGTCATGAATCACCTCTTTACTGGCATGCTATTTTCAGTGTTCTTCCTTCTCTTGAATTTAATTTTCATTAAGAAATGTCATTTTATATGCCAGCCCATTTTATAGCACCTGTGTAGGGGTGGTGTTTAAAACTAGACTGCAATCACGAGGGGTTACACAGGTGGAGAGACTAAACTGGCCCAGCTCTTAAAATATCCATTGATTGCAAATAAATACATATGATATCCTGATTACATGTTATATTCACAATTATTCTTGCTCAGAATAATAATATATTTACACTATATACATATAGTGGTATAAATAAACACAGAGATATGAAAGACAACATTGTTTAAAACAAAAAAAGGAATTTAGGGACAGAACACTTGTGTGTGTACAAATTCTAGCATTAATAATCATTTAAAAAAAATAAAAAAAACATGAGATAGGCATATCATGATTTCAAGAAATACAAATATACATTAATTTATGTGAAAATATCATATATCAGTTTTTTTTATAACAAATAAATAGAAAATAACGATCTGAGATATTATTGTTTGTTCAGGTATAAATCTAGCTATTTCTTGGACATTAACAGAGGAAAAATAAAAGATTAGCTTTAGAGAAATGTGCTTGTTCATGGACAGTAATGAAATGGTATAAATAAAGTTGGAAACCAGAATATATGTGACCTCGATGACTCTTATTTATCAACAGTCCAATGTTCATCGCTCCGTACTTGACAGAGTTTTTAATAAATAAGGGCGTTGTATGTAGATTCATGGCAGCGATGTCTGGCGAGCATATTGACACTAGCAAATCCACATAGATTGACGCTTTGATAACTCGGCCCCTATATGTTAGCTACTATATGTGACCCAAGAATTAAGGGCAAGCTGGCAGTCTGTAATAACATAATGGCAATGTGGCAAGATAGGCTAGTCTGAAGAGTGTGTGAGATGCAAAGGGGTATGCTAAAAGAGGCCGAAGAGCAGGAGTTGGAGGCAGCAGGAATTCCTTGCAGCAGCTGTACACAACTGTCCTCCACACCTGTGTCATTTGTCCATGGTGATGGTGCTCCAAGCAAACAGTCAAAAAGCGTATTGAGGTCCTTGATTCTGGTGGGAACCAGTAAAACACCAATGTGTGAGAGAAGCCCCTACGAAATATTGAAAACATATCTTCCAGAAGCCTCCTACTGCTGAACCTTTCAGGTATTGAAATCCAAGTCTTTTATGGACTGGCCTTACTTTTGTTGCCCAAGAGTTACTTTCCTGTCCATCAACCAGTGTACAGAGCAAAAGAGTTTTCTCTGTGACAGACAATATCTTAAATCCACAGAGGTCACAGCTCTCATCACACCCAGTAGAGCAAAATTTTAACCTCCCCATATTTGGATACTCTTCTTTAGTTTTGCATGCTGATTGAATTGTTTTTTGTTTTGTTTTTAACCTCTGTTTGTTAACTTCGGGAAAATCCTCAAACTGCCTACTGCTGCCACTTTCTTACAGCTAGTTCTACCTGGCCTATTACTACCAGGGTCATGCTGCCAGTGCCATATTGCCACTCTGCCAATTCCATCCTGCTGGCACAGTATTTCAGCCACTTTCATCTGACCTACTGCTGTCACTCTGACAGATCCATCCTTTCTAGTGCTGCCACCGTATTACAGCCAATTCCATTTTGCTTAATGCTGCTACTCTGTCACTACCATCCATTCTAGTGTGGTCACTGTATTACATTCCATTTAATTCCATATGGCCTACTGCTGCTACTTTGCCAGTGCCATCCTGTCTAGTGTGGTCACTGTATTACATTCCCTTTAATTCCATCTGGCCTACTGCTGCTACTCTGCCAGTGCCATCCACTGCATTAAAGCCAGTTGCATCAAGCCTGCTGCTGCTCCTCTGCAAGTTGCTTCCTACCGCACCTATTACTGCCACTGTATTACAGCCTCTTCTATCTGGCCTACTGCTGCCACTCTACCTGTGCCGCCTTCTCTAGTGTTGCAACTGTATTATATTACAGCCTTCTTCTCTAGTGTTGCAACTGTATTATATTACAGCCTTCTTCTCTAGTGTTCAAATAGCAAATATATTTACATTACACTTTTATTAACAAATATGCTTGAAACAGACGTTACCAGAAGGGGGGAAGATAAAGTGAATCCAGGGTTAAGCAACCTCTGAACTGATTGTAAATATACATTACAAAATCTAAAGAACCCCCACCGGTAATTAGACAAGTAAAATTGGGATGGTTATAGTAGGCTAGTGAAGAATGGGATAGGTCACTTCCATAATTCGAATAAATAGTAGCCAAATTCTATAGCACCCAAAATTAAAATAAGGGCTAGTGGACAGGGTGTAGCGTGTCTAATCAAATGATCACACAGGGTAGGGAAGTTAGCAAAAAGGTAGTTTCATACGCAAAAGGTAGGTACATTCAAACAGGCATACACATATATGCTCAAGCTATGCGCTCAAAGGCATCCTCCTACCTGCGTACTGCTCTGATTTAACAGAGTCAGCCGATTGCTAGCTAAAATCCCTGTCAAATAGAGCTAACTCACATACAATAAAGCTTGTAGAAAACTTCTCATATATACGATGGAGGTATTATGCTCAATACAAACTGTCAACATTTATTCCCCTAGGTTAAGTTCAAGTAGTTACATTTAAATCAAAGTCAAAGATTACTGTGTAGCTTATAACGTAATAGCATATAATGCTTAACAAAAATGTTGCTGCTTGTTAACCTGGCATTAAAGCGTACTCCTAAATAACAGTTTTCCAGTATATCAGCATACCCCCTATAGTTACAAATATAGTGCAAAGTTATAGCGGTATTAAATTTAGAGACCGCTAATGTTCATGTTCACAGAACGTCATGCCCTGACGAAGTCACGTTCTGTGACGGAAACGCGTCGGTGGGCGTGGCCTTGGGTGGAACAAGCGTGGTTTAACTGAACTGGTCACATACTTTAAATGAACATTAGCGGTCTCTAAATTTAATACCGCTATAACTTTGCACTATATTTGTAACTATAGGGGGTATGCTGATATACTGGAAAACTGTTATTTAGGAGTACGCTTTAATGCCAGGTTAACAAGCAGCAACATTTTTGTTAAGCATTATATGCTATTACGCTATAAGCTACACAGTAATCTTTGACTTTGATTTAAATGTAACTACTTGAACTTAACCTAGGGGAATAAATGTTGACAGTTTGTATTGAGCATAATACCTCCATCGTATATATGAGAAGTTTTCTACAAGCTTTATTGTATGTGAGTTAGCTCTATTTGACAGGGATTTTAGCTAGCAATCGGCTGACTCTGTTAAATCAGAGCAGTACGCAGGTAGGAGGACGCCTTTGAGCGCATAGCTTGAGCATATATGTGTATGCCTGTTTGAATGTACCTACCTTTTGCGTATGAAACTACCTTTTTGCTAACTTCCCTACCCTGTGTGATCATTTGATTAGACACGCTACACCCTGTCCACTAGCCCTTATTTTAATTTTGGGTGCTATAGAATTTGGCTACTATTTATTCAAATTATGGAAGTGACCTATCCCATTCTTCACTAGCCTACTATAACCATCCCAATTTTACTTGTCTAATTACCGGTGGGGGTTCTTTAGATTTTGTAATGTATATTTACAATTAGTTCAGAGGTTGCTTAACCCTGGATTCACTTTATCTTCCCCCCTTCTGGTAACGTCTGTTTCAAGCATATTTGTTAATAAAAGTGTAATGTAAATATATTTGCTATTTGATGTATCTAGTGTATAATTCTACACTTGACTTTAATGTCACAAACCCCCCCTTTTGGTTCCCTAACCTTACTAGTTCTTCTCTAGTGTTGCAACTGTATTATATTACAGCCGATTCAATCTGAACTACTGGTGCCACTCTGCCAATTGCATTCTTCCAGTGCTACCACACTGTATTACAGCCTGTTTTGTTCCATCTAGCTTACTGCTGCTACTTTGCCAGTGCCATCCTCTCTAGTGCTGCCAGACTACCAGTGTCAAATTGACACTCTGATAGTTTTATTGTTGGATGCCAATCTCTCTCTGACAGCCAAGTCGAGCCTGCCACTGTGCCCATGGCCTAATGTATTCATTGTCTCTCTGACTGCCAAGTCAAGCTGCCTGTATCATGTGTCTAATCCATCCAGTGTCTTTCTGACTGCTGAATCTAGCCTACTAGTGCCCACCTATTGACAATGCCATTGTCTGTCTGGCTGCAAAGTCCAGGCTACCTTTGCCCAGGGCCTACAGCATGAAATGTCTCTCTGACTGCAAAGTCCAGCTTCCCTGTGCCTACTACATCCAATATCTCTCTGACTGCCAAGTCAAGCTTGCTAGTGCCCAGAGCTTACTAACTGCCAGTGCCAATGTCACTCTGACTGCCAAGTCCAGCCTGCCAATTCCAAAGGCCTAGCTAATACCAGGGCCTACCTACAACTAATGTCTCTCTTACTACCAAATCCAGCCTACCTGTGCCCATGGTCGACTGCATCTAATGTCTCTCTGACTACCAAATCAAGCCTATCTGTGCTGTACTCTACTGCATTTAATTTCTCTCTGACTGCCAATTACAAAATTATTGCACGTCTTTTAATTAGAATTAGGGCATTTAGCCATAAATTGTCGGAAATTGCCTGGATGCTTGCTGGCAGGTGGTTGCCTTTGAGCATCTAGGTATGCATGTGATTTTATACAGGGAAATCCATTACCCTTCTCCAGTGTATGATTGATGAATGATGATTAAGAAGCTCAGTATCTCTACACGTTATAACAAGATCCTTTGGCAACCACTGTCTTCTAGGGTTTAAATGCAATAGAGGACAATCCAGTTAAAGTTTTCAAAATGTATCTACTTTTTCTTCCAAAATAGCAAGGTGACTTTAACAGCAGCATACAGTTTGTTCACAGGTAAGGCAAAAGGAACAGATACAGTCTCTGCACAAGCTTCTAAAACAGCAAATCTCTGCCTGCATTGTCTGCAGCAACACAAATGTCCTTTACAGAATGTAACAGCAAACAGAAATACAGCAAAACGTTTAGTACATCATATTTTTCACAACACATCATATCAGGCCTCCTGCCAGGCTGTAATCTACTTAGCTAGAGAAATGCTTCCTTTTTAAACCCTAGGAGCAGTAATCATGAGCCACACCTGAGTTTAATTGTCTTTAACAGCTGTAAGGTATTCACAACTAAAAAACACTAATCACTTCCCTGGGGTTTCTTAGCAAAATGGTAAAGTGAAATGTATTAAACTTGGTCTAATATATACTCCCTCTATTACCAAACCATACTTTCTGTCACAACGTGTATAGGTCCCTGTGTTGTTTTTAACATATATATAGGATCATAAAGTGTAATTATGGGCGAGAAAGTGAATTTAATCTCATCTGCGATCTCATATATATTCTTTTTCTTCTTTTCCTTCATGTTTTTTTTTTTATATTTAATATAAATTTAATATTTTTATTGAGGTTTTGCGTCATAAACAAGAAACAAAGATTGCCTTGCAGCATCAAGGACATATATAGCATTGGCTAAAGTACAACACATCAGTATATAACAAAAAAAAATAGGCTTATGAAACCTCGATTTTGTAATAACAGTTTAGATGACTGACTTATACTAAGGCCACTTTAAGGCCAAATGAACACAGATGTTGAAATATATATGGTAGTCAGGTGAGCAATACCCTTCAGGATTTATGCTGATATTGAGTATATGGGGGGGAATTCAGCGGGCAAGCGCTGCTCAGTATAGAGGGGAAAAAAATGGAGGGACGGAGCTTCTTAACGGAACCATAGGGGGGAACATATGTGTTATAAGACTTTAGGAATTAAAATAGTAGCTCAACTTGTTGAAGAAATTAACCAGATAATAACAAATCTATATACCCTGAAATAAATATAAATAGAGAGGAAGTGACTCACGGAACTTAAATTCAGGTTCTATAGGTGTCAGGATAGTAGTGGGTAAAATATGGAGTGATAGTGAATGGGGTCTCTGAAATATTTTAGTGAACAGTAGAGAAGCATTAGTCTAACTGGTTACTCTTCTTTTTTCTTACTCACTTCCTCCTCCACTCTTTTCCCTTAGAAATTAATGTCTAACCATGTCTTATAGACCTCAGTATCATGGGATTATATGAGTATGTATAAATATATATCTAAAACAAAATTAGCCCTCTCTATATCTATAGTATAATTAATGTTACAAGAGTATTTACAGCCTGGTTAAGGTTAGGCGGTGTATTATAATATGTTGGTAACCTTAGACGTAAGCCTATAACTAATTAGTGGTGAACAATCTGCATCTCAGCAAAAGTGTAAATGGGTCTATAACAGAACTGACATAAGCTGAGAAAACATGATATAATAGAATTCAAGATATCATAAGAAACTAGTCAGATCAGCAGAGATAAACTCAATTTTAACGAAGGGCATTCTCTATTTCTCTGACCAGGGTCAGGGCTGTCAAACAAAAAGGTCATTGGAATAAGGTCTTGGTTTAGAAAATATTAAGTATGTACACTCCCTAAATACCAAAGTCCCACATTTGTATGCTCAATAATAGATAAACAAAACCAATAGAGCCTGAAATCGTATAAATGATGGGTAGGCATATGTTTTTCATATAGCCAGCCTGAGGATCCTATATATCTATTAAACTCCAGGGTATTTCCTGTACAACTGAAGTAATATTGGTGCATGTAAAATGTCTAACTGTGTCCGAAATAGGTAAAATTTAACAATCTTCATACCCACAAAATGCATCATCCTGGTGATAATTGCTGCTATCTCATACATTAACAATACTGGGGGCCATTCTTGAACTATATCGGCAAGCATGTTATGTGGGCATAGTAGTATAACCTAGCAGAATTCAAGGAAAACGCACATGGTCTCTATGTGGTTCTATAGCAGACTCAGAATTATATATAACAGATGGAATAATAGAACCTATAGAATAATACTGAACTTCTAGAAAGAACATTGTCAGGTTAAGAGGTAGGGTATCTATCTAAAGGCCAGCATAAGATAGTATGTAATATGTGAACGAAAGTCAGACAAAACAAATACATAGTGCCACAGCTACCCCAGTTAATTTGGAGGCATACACACAGTTGTATGGTGAGGATAGTAACTCTAAACTAATATACACTGCTACTCACTGTCTCATAAAAATTAACGACATCTTATATATATATGGGGCGGGAAATAGGATGAGAAATAATAGCAATCCTTGTCTATAAAAGAGGAAAAATAAGAAAAAAAAGAAAAACAACAACCTGCCTACTGGGTGAAAAATAAAACAGAATATTAAACTATGACCAATGTTCCCCATAATGGGATCTCAGCACCTTGACATTCTTAAATCCGAGCAAGGGGGTTCCATTACACAGTTCCTGATAGTCAATGCAGGCTGTTTTAAAAAATTATGTAACCTTTTCTTCAGCCGATACCTAATGCAAGTATTACTTCGGACTCCAGTAGTCGCCCCAAGGGGGAGAGCATATGGCACTGGATGTATAGGCTCACCCTAGTTCCTCCGCAAGATAGGCCAGGGAATCGGTAAATTTCTACCCAGTGCTGGGGCGCTAGGCACCAATTAGCTATGCGGCTCTGCTTGTGTGCTGTTGCTGCCTTAGGATAATGCGCAAGGATATTCAGCTCCATGCCTCTAGCTTCCTCCGATACCGGCTGAGTTCTTCTGATGTTCGGCATTCTCGTCCTACAGAGCAGTCGTTCACCGCACAGGTCGCTATGATCAATGAAATCTCCTTCTAAGACACCAGCCGCTGCTGGATGTGCGATGTGCTCCATCACATGGTGAGGCTGTAAGCAGACTGTAAGTTCCGTGACAATTAGATTCCCCAACTTAAAGTTCTCTGACTTTTCAGTCGTCTTTGCCATATGAAGGTTAGAAAGTTGAATCTGGAGTTCAGCAGGTACAAACAAAGGGTCTTGTTTTCTGCTAATGGGTCCTGGCTCTTCGCCAACATCTTGTATGTCACTTAGGGGGGAGACCTTTTTGAGTATTTGCGTCAATATGGGGAAAATACACTGCAATTATCAAGAATGTTCGTGTCCCCACAGTCTTGTCAGATGCTGTAGGCCTCCACCCACAGGGCAGCTAGAAAAGCTCAGGAATCAGCAAATAGCAGATTTTTGCTCCGTAATGGGCCAAAAAATATTGTTAGCTCAGACCCCTGAAGTCTTTAGTAGGATAGTTTGTTATAAAATTGGATATAAACCCATTATTAATCAATAATAATAATAATAAAGCTCTCAGTACATGCGTCTGCTCCTCTTGTTAGCCAGCTCCGCCCCCCCTTCCTTCATGTTTTTAATTGGGTTCCAAAAAAGACTTTACATTTTTAATAATTAACTCCCATTTCAAAATGGTTTTGTATTTAGACAATTGTAACAAGAAGCTAGAATCCCATTTCCAGAAGGAAAACTCAACATTTTATTGACTCTCAAGTCCAGCCTGCCTGTGCCCAGTGCCTACAGTTTACAATGTCTCTCTGACTGCCAAGTCCAGCCTGCCAGTTCCATCCTGTCTTTTTGCTGCCAGTGTCATATTGCTACTCTGCCAGCTATACCCTCACTAGTTCTGCCACTGCCTTACAGCCATTTTTATCTGGCCTAATGTTGCCACTTTGCCAGTTGAATCCTGTCTAGAGCTTCCCCTGTATTACAGAAATCAACCAGTTTCATATAGCCTACTGCTGCCATTCTGCTAGTTCCTTCCTGCCTACTCTACTGCTGCCACTGTATTACATCCATCTCCATTTTGGTCTACTGCTGCCGCTTTGCCCGTTACATCCTCTCTAGTTCTGCCACTGTGTATATATATATATATATATATATATATATATATATAATACGTTGATTGGAGTAGCTGTGTTAGTCCAGAGATTTAGATATCAAAATAACAAGAGTATTGCATTGAGCAATGATACTTTTTTATTGTACTTACTATACATTTATAAGATGACAAGCTTTCGGAAGAATGCTTCAGACTTGAAAAAGAAAGACATTCTTCCGAAAGCTTGTCATCTTATAAATGTATAGTAAATCCAATAAAAAAGTATAAAAAAATGTATAAATGTAATAAAAAACTAAGGCCTAGATTTGGAGTTTGGCGGTAAAAGGGCTGTTAACGCTCCACGGGCTTTTTTCTGGCCGCACCATAAATTTAACTCTGGTATCGAGAGTTCAAACAAATGCTGCGTTAGGCTCCAAAAAAGGAGCGTAGAGCATTTTTTCCGCAAATGCAACTCTCGATACCAGAGTTGCTTACGGACGCGGCCAGCCTCAAAAACGTGCTCGTGCACGATTCTCCCATAGGAAACAATGGGGCTGTTTGAGCTGAAAAAAAACCTAACACCTGCAAAAAAGCAGCGTTCAGCTCCTAACGCAGCCCCATTGTTTCCTATGGGGAAACACTTCCTACGTCTGCACCTAACACTCTAACATGTACCCCGAGTCTAAACACCCCTAACCTTACACTTATTAACCCCTATTCTGCCGCCCCCGCTATCGCTGACCCCTGCATATTTTTTTTAACCCCTAATCTGCCGCTCCGTAAACCGCCGCAACCTACGTTATCCCTATGTACCCCTAATCTGCTGCCCTAACATCGCCGACCCCTATATTATATTTATTAACCCCTAATCTTCCCCCCTCAACGTCGCCGACACCTGCCTACACTTATTAACCCCTAATCTGCCGAGCGGACCGCACCGCTACTATAATAAAGTTATTAACCCCTAACCCGCCTCACTAACCCTATCATAAATAGTATTAACCCCTAATCTGCCCTCCCTAACATCGCCGACACCTACCTTCAATTATTAACCCCTAATCTGCCGAGCGGACCTCACCGCTATTCTAATAAATGTATTAACCCCTAAAGCTAAGTCTAACCCTAACACTAACACCCCCCTAACTTAAATATAATTTACATCTAACGAAATAAATTAACTCTTATTAAATAAATGATTCCTATTTAAAGCTAAATACTTACCTGTAAAATAAACCCTAATATAGCTACAATATAAATTATAATTATATTATAGCTATTTTAGGATTAATATTTATTTTACAGGCAACTTTGTAATTATTTTAACCAGGTACAATAGCTATTAAATAGTTAAGAACTATTTAATAGTTACCTAGTTAAAATAATAACAAATTTACCTGTAAAATAAATCCTAACCTAAGATATAATTAAACCTAACACTACCCTATCAATAAAATAATTAAATAAACTACCTACAATTACCTACAATTAACCTAACACTACACTATCAATAAATTAATTAAACACAATTCCTACAAATAAATACAATTAAATAAACTAGCTAAAGTACAAAAAATAAAAAAGAACTAAGTTACAAAAAATAAAAAAATATTTACAAACATAAGAAAAATATTACAACAATTTTAAACTAATTACACCTACTCTAAGCCCCCTAATAAAATAACAAACACCCCCAAAATAAAAAATTCCCTACCCTATTCTAAATTAAAAAAGTTACAAGCTCTTTTACCTTACCAGCCCTGAACAGGGCCCTTTGCGGGGCATGCCCCAAGAATTTCAGCTCTTTTGCCTGTAAAAGAATAAATACAATACCCCCCCCCCAACATTACAACCCACCACCCACATACCCCTAATCTAACACAAACCCCCCTTAAATAAACCTAACACTAAGCCCCTGAAGATCTTCCTACCTTGTCTTCACCATCCAGGTTCACCGATCCGTCCTGAAGAGCTCCTCCGATGTCCTGATCCAAGCCCAAGCGGGGGGCTGAAGAGGTCCATGATCCGGTCAAAGTCTTCATCCAAGCGGGGCAGAAGAGGATCTTCCATCCGATTGAAGTCATCATCCAGGCGGCATCTTCTATGGTCTTCCATCCGGAGCGAAGCGGCAGGATCCTGAAGACCTCCAGCGCGGAACATCCATCCGGACCGACGACTGAACGACGAATGACTGTTCCTTTAAGGGACATCATCCAAGATGGCGTCCCTCGAATTCCGATTGGCTGATAGGATTCTATCAGCCAATCGGAATTAAGGTAGGAATTTTCTGATTGGCTGATGGAATCAGCCAATCAGAATCTAGTTCAATCCGATTGGCTGATCCAATCAGCCAATCAGATTGAGCTCGCATTCTATTGGCTGATCGGAACAGCCAATAGAATGCGAGCTCAATCTGATTGGCTGATTGGATCAGCCAATCGGATTGAACTTGATTCTGATTGGCTGATTCCATCAGCCAATCAGAAAATTCCTACCTTAATTCCGATTGGCTGATAGAATCCTATCAGCCAATCGGAATTCGAGGGACGCCATCTTGGATGACGTCCCTTAAAGGAACAGTCATTCGTCGTTCAGTCGTCGGTCCGGATGGATGTTCCGCGCTGGAGGTCTTCAGGATCCTGCCGCTTCGCTCCGGATGGAAGACCATAGAAGATGCCGCCTGGATGATGACTTCAATCGGATGGAAGATCCTCTTCTGCCCCGCTTGGATGAAGACTTTGACCGGATCATGGACCTCTTCAGCCCCCCGCTTGGGCTTGGATCAGGACATCGGAGGAGCTCTTCAGGACGGATCGGTGAACCTGGATGGTGAAGACAAGGTAGGAAGATCTTCAGGGGCTTAGTGTTAGGTTTATTTAAGGGGGGTTTGGGTTAGATTAGGGGTATGTGGGTGGTGGGTTGTAATGTTGGGGGGGGGTATTGTATTTATTCTTTTACAGGCAAAAGAGCTAAAATTCTTGCTGCATGCCCCGCAAAGGGCCCTGTTCAGGGCTGGTAAGGTAAAAGAGCTTGTAACTTTTTTAATTTAGAATAGGGTAGGGAATTTTTTATTTTGGGGGTGTTTGTTATTTTATTAGGGGGCTTAGAGTAGGTGTAATTAGTTTAAAATTGTTGTAATATTTTTCTTATGTTTGTAAATATTTTTTTATTTTTTGTAACTTAGTTCTTTTTTATTTTTTGTACTTTAGCTAGTTTATTTAATTGTATTTATTTGTAGGAATTGTGTTTAATTAATTTATTGATAGTGTAGTGTTAGGTTAATTGTAGGTAATTGTAGGTAGTTTATTTAATTATTTTATTGATAGGGTAGTGTTAGGTTTAATTATATCTTAGGTTAGGATTTATTTTACAGGTAAATTTGTTATTATTTTAACTAGGTAACTATTAAATAGTTCTTAACTATTTAATAGCTATTGTACCTGGTTAAAATAATTACAAAGTTGCCTGTAAAATAAATATTAATCCTAAAATAGCTATAATATAATTATAATTTATATTGTAGCTATATTAGGGTTTATTTTACAGTTAAGTATTTAGCTTTAAATAGGAATCATTTATTTAATAAGAGTTAATTTATTTCGTTAGATGTAAATTATATTTAAGTTAGGGGGGTGTTAGTGTTAGGGTTAGACTTAGCTTTAGGGGTTAATACATTTATTATAGTAGCGGTGAGCTCCGCTCGGCAGATTAGGGGTTAATAATTGAAGTTAGGTGTCGGCGATATTAGGGAGGGCAGATTAGGGGGTTAATACTATTTATGATAGGGTTAGTGAGGCGGGTTAGGGGTTAATAACTTTATTATAGTAGCACTCAGGTCCGCTTGGCAGATTAGGGGTTAATAAGTGTAGGCAGGTGTCGGCGACGTTGAGGGGGGCAGATTAGGGGTTAATAAATATAATATAGGGGTCGGCGGTGTTAGGGGCAGCAGATTAGGGGTACATAGGGATAACGTAGGTGGCGGCGCTTTGCGGTCGGAAAATTAGGGGTTAATTATTTTAAGTAGCTGGCGGCGACGTTGTGGGGGGCAGGTTAGGGGTTAATAAATGTAATATAGGGGTCGGCGGGGTTAGGGGCAGCAGATTAGGGGTACATAAGTATAATGTAGGTGGCGGTCGGCAGATTAGGGGTTAAAAATTTTAATCGAGTGGCGGCGATGAGGGGGGACCTCGGTTTAGGGGTACATAGGTAGTTTATGGGTGTTAGTGTACTTTAGGGTACAGTAGTTAAGAGCTTTATGAACCGGCGTTAGCCCAGAAAGCTCTTAACTCCTGCTATTTTCAGGCGGCTGGAGTTTTGTCGTTAGAGCTCTAACGCTCACTTCAGAAACGACTCTAAATACCGGCGTTAGAAAGATCCCATTGAAAAGATAGGATACGCAAATGGCGTAGGGGGATCTGCGGTATGGAAAAGTCGCGGCTGAAAAGTGAGCGTTAGACCCTTTAATCACTGACTCCAAATACCAGCGGGCGGCCAAAACCAGCGTTAGGAGCCTCTAACGCTGGTTTTGACGGCTACCGCCGAACTCCAAATCTAGGCCTATAATTGCTCAAAGTAATACTCTTGCTATTTTGATATATATATATATATATATATATATATATATATATATATATATATATATATATATAGTCAGATGGAGAGCACTCTCACTTCTCAGGTCACTCTGCCAGGGTGCATGCAGGGGTTGAATAATATTGATGAACAGAGGCAGCACTCACTGGTCTTTATTAAAAATATGTAATTTATTTAGTGATGTTTCGGGGACCGTATCCCCTTCCTCAGACCTGAGGAAGGGGATACGGTCCCCGAAACGTCACAAAATAAATTACACATTTTTAAAAAAGACCAGTGAGTGCTGCCTCTGTTCATCAATATATATATATATATATATATATATGTATAGATATGTACTTTACATTAACAGTAATATATATATATATATATATATATATATTTAATAATAAAGTACATAAATTGCGATGGGTGGCGATGCTAACGAAATATTCCAAGCAGCATCACCACTTACACTGACAATGTAAAGTACATGATCCCTTTTGCATATATTGCACAACAAAATAAACATACCACAGCCTACACTATTAACCCCTGAACCAACATAAACCCCCATCGCAATAACCCCCTAAACTACCTAACCCTCTACCGCCATTACCCCCATCACAATAAATCCCCTAACCTATTAACCCCTATACCACCATTACCCCCTGCAATAAACCCACTTACTATTAGCTCCCTAACTGTCACAACCCCCACCGCAATAACCCCAAACCTATAAACCCCTGACAGCTAACCCCCCAAGACCCCTAACATAAGACACCCTAAGTTATAAACAAATAGCAATACAAAAAATAAAAAAACACTAAAACCTACTCTAAAAATTGCCCTAGTTAAAGTGATTAGCTCTTTTGCATAACAAGTCTCTATACTAAAATCAAAGTAAACCCACCCCAAAAAAAACAACAACCTTTCTTTAAAAAAACTATCCTAAAAACAAATTGCCCTGAGAAGGGCATTTGTCAGGCAGTGACCTAAAGTAATAATAGCTAATTTGCATAAAAAAAAAAATCCTCAATGCATAGAAATAAAAAACATCAATAAAATGATATACAAATGTATTTGATGACCACCGGTGGTTTTAAAAAGAATAAAGTTGATGCTCAAAAAAGTTCAGAAAAATTCCATTTAAAACAGAGGTAATTCCGCTGCTGAAGGAGAGTATGTCTCTTATTAAAAACAAAGGTTAAACAAAGAGGTGATTCTGTGGCACTAGAAACAGTCAAAGTACTTGGTTATAGATGATTGGAGATTGTCTCAAGCAAAAGTGTGATACTAAGACCAGATGGAAGATGAATCTGTTTAGCGATGTGTAGCGCAATAAAATATGATTCACCCAGAATACGAAGCTTGTTTAGGAAGTGCTTCTCCGTGTGTTTTAATGTAAAGGATTGGTGTCCACTTAACAAGTTACCTTAGCGGTGTGCTGAAGGATGCCCAAGGTGTATCCTCACCGATACTTGTTCCTCAGCGTGCGTGGAGTCATGTGACTATCATTCAGCCAATCAAAGTCACGGATTACTGGGTGGTCTGTGTCTCGCTGAGGTTTGCAAATCCAGGTTGCAACAAAATATGCAAAGTATATGCTGTGATCCGTAACTATGTTACTAACCAAGTCAGGCTATTTCTTTGAAGTTGCTAAAAATATAACAGAGAGCTCTGTATACAGTTAGAAGCCAGTCAGGTAGTGTAATTCATTCAACGCGTTTCAGCTTGTGTAGCCTTTTTCAAGAATGATTTCTAAGTACTCACAGAACACTTTTTATCTTGGAATAATTGCTCCAGCTCCTCCTTTTTTGTGTGCTCACTTCCCATGTTCTTTTTTAAATAGACATGACATGTATAGCAGCGTAATAATACTGGATACCTCTGATGATGATATTGTTATTGTTTATGTGTATATAAACCTCTCTTTATTCCAAATAAGCAAAAAGAGACTAGATAAATATAAATATAATATATTTCATGAAATTTGATAACCTTATTAAATTTAAAACTAAAGAATAATAAAATAAAACATAAGAAAGTGAATCTAATATGGTAAATGAGTAAATAGATATACAAAAATGATTAAAAATAATAATACAAATGAAACATCTCTATACTGCATATTACTACGTGATATTGATCACTGGAAAGTGTGAAATATTACTAATCCTATCTCAGAAAATTTATAGTGTGCATCGTGCATATTATTGCATAAAAATTTTTTGGATGCAAATGTTGATGATACACAATCTATCTTATTTGAGTATCATGTGAAGGTAGCTATAATAGAAAAAATAAAAAACGTGAAAAAAATGTATGTTTCTTTTACTACATACAGATTTTTTTTTTTTTTTAATGATATATTTTATTAATGTGGTGTGAAAATGTTGTTGTGTGATTGTAATACCTTAATGTGCTAAACGTGAATAAGAATATTTGCATAAAGAAATAAAAAAATAAAAAAGATTACATATGTATTTAATAAGATGATATTTAGTGCATAACTGAATTCAAATCCAGTTCTGCACTTAAACCTAGTGGTTCTAAAGTTTTAAATTTAAATATTAATTCAGCTTCTGCACGTAAATTTTTTTTATTCAGGTCACCTCCTCTCCAATTATTAGTTATTTTCCTGATACCCCAATATTTTAGGCCTTTTGTATTTTGATTGTGGAAATCTTTGAAGTGTCTGGATAATAAATGTCCTGTGAAACCATGTTCAATGTTGAGAAGGTGTTCACGGATTCTATCTTTAAGGGGGCGTGAAGTCTCCCCCAAATATTGCTTATCACATGGACATTGTATCAGGTACACTATATTTCTATCAGTGCACCTGATACAATCTTTAATTACAAAATCTTTTTTCATACTACTGGATTTAACTATTTTAGCTTTGTTACTAAAATTACAAGCCTTGCAATTTATACAAAGAAAAAAATCTTTCAAATTATTGGACATGAGATCTCTTTCTATGAACTTACCTTTACAGTCTCTAAAGGTACTGGGAGCTAGTATGTTCTTTAAGTTTTTAGCTTTTTTGTATACTATCGCTGTTTTTTCTGGTAGTAGTTCACCAATAACTGGGTCTCTTTGTAGAATGTACCAATGTTTATTAAAAATGGATCTTATTTGATTGTGATTAATGTTATAATCCGTTATAAAAGGGATCCATAAAGGATCTAAGTTATTGGTGTTTTCATTTTTGTTTCTGTTTTTTGTGTTCTTTTTGTTGTTAGAAGATCATTTCTATTTTTCTCCCTGGCAAATGTTTTTGCTTCCACTATTTTTTCTTTATTGTATTCTTTCTCTAGAAATTTTTTTCTCCAGGTACAGAGCTTCCAGGTGCAGAGCTTGTTCATCATAATTTTCTAATGTGGTACAATTTTTTCTTATTCTAATAAATTGATTGGGGGGGATATTCTCAACCCATTTCTTATAATGACAACCTATTGTTGTGTACATAATTGTTTGATTCTACTTCTTTAAAGTGTGTTTTTGTGAGGATTTCCTGGTTGATAATTTCAATTTTAATATCTAGATAACTTAGAGTTTGTTTGCTGAATTCATATGTGAAGTTTAGTCCAAAGGTGTTAGTACTTAAATCTTCTACTAATAATTCAAATAGTTCAAAGTACCCTTCCCATATAATAAAGATATCATCTATGAATCTGCGACAGAGCACCAAGTTTGCATCCCAAGTGCCATTATATATAACTTCATCTTCAAGATGTCCCATAAAAAGGTTGGCATAACTTGGGGCGAACTTGGTGCCCATTGCTGTACCTTGTACCTGGAGAAAAAATTGGTCATTGAAAATAAAATAATTATTTTCTAAAATAAATTTTATACAGGTTTTTTTAAATTCTATTTGTTCATATCTGAGTTCCCCTTCTTTTTTTAGATGGTAATCAATGGCTTTTATTCCTAAATTATGTTTTATACTAGTGTATAAGGAACATACATCACAGGTGATAAGTGTATAACTATTTGTCCATTTAACTGTTTGTAGAATATTTAAGAAGTCAGTTGAGTCTTTTAAATATGAAGGAAGTCTAATGACATATTGTTGTAGAAAATAATCAATGTATTCTGAAAGGTTTGCAGTTACTGAGTCAATCCCTGAAATAATGGGCCTGCCAGGGGGATTTATTAAACATTTATGGATTTTTGGTAAATAATAAAAGGTAGGGGTTATTGGATGATGAACTAGTAAAAATTCATATTCTTTTTTGTTAATTATACCTGTGATGTAAGCTTTTTTTTAGGAGGATTTCTAAATCTCTTTTTTGTTTAAAAATGGGGTTAGCAGGGATTTTTCTATATGTTAAAGGATCATCTAATAGTCTGAATGCTTCTTTCTTATAAGCATCTTTGTCAAGAATAACAATGCCTCCTCCCTTGTCCGCCTTTTTTATTAAAATGTTTTTATTGGATTTTAAATTATTTAGGGTCTCCCATTCCTTCTTATTAAGATTCATTTTAATAGGTTTATCAGTGTTTATTTTTTCTATATCCTGTTTCACAATTTCTTTTTGAATAATTCAAAAATGTTCCCTTTGTCTGTAACTGGATAAAAGTTAGATTTTTATGTTCTAGATCTCTTGTTATGGGATTTTTAAGAAAATATCTTTTTTGTGTTGCACTTCGAATAAATTGATTTATATTAATTAACATATTGAACTTATTTAATTTTGCAGAAGGTGCAAAGGATAGGCCCTTTTGTAGTATATTACATTCTTCCTTTTTTAATATAACTGAAATTAAATTAAAAATGTTTTAATGGTGGTTTATTTCATTCTTTTCTGTTGTTCTATTTGATCCTCTTCCTCTGCATCCTCTCTTGCTCTTTTTTTATTTTTAATCTTTCTATCTTCTTTGGGTCTTCCTCTAAAAAAGATTTTGAGGAGCCTTGGACATTATAAAATTCCCTTTGTTTATGTGGTTGTTTGTATGTATATTCTTCACTCTCATTGTAGTTATCTTCATCAGATAATAAATCAAATTTATTTTGTGTTCTCAGTTGCCATGTTTCATATTGTTCTGGTTCAAAACTTTTCTGAGGAGTGTTCCAATTTTTGTAGTGAGGTTTATTATGTCTGTAGTGTGATCTACTATAATCATTTCTAGAGAAGTTGTTAGATTCTAACTTATTACCATTGCTTCTGTAAATATATTTGTCATGTCCTTCTTTAAAGGATGTATTTCTATTTCTCCAGTTTGAGTTAGGATTCTCATATTGATGCCAGTTGGTGTGTTTATCACCTGTAACATAATGATTAGTTGTATTTGTAGTGTATTTCTCTCTGTGTTGTGTATATCTGTTCTTTTGTGAATCATACTGGTTATTTTCTTTTGTTCTCCAGTTGGGGTTCTCCCAATCTTTTTTATAGTTATTATGAGTTCTATGTGAATAGTTATTATTTTTTTATATGTATTATGATTGATCTGGATGAAATTATGATTCTCAGACAAATTTATCTGTCTGGAGTCTCTTATATTCCAATTGTTTTTTTCCCTTTTTTTCTTTGAAAAGAGTCTCCATTTTTCATCTTTTACTGGTTGTAATTCTATATCAGGGGGTGATTCAGTTGAGGTAGAAGTCTCTATATTTTTAAATTTATCTGTTATTATTTTGGATTATAATCTGATGTGTCTCAATTCATTTTATTATTTTTATTATCAAGTGTATCTTTTTTAATAATCTTTAAGCGTGTAATAATTTCATTCTGTAATATTTTAAAATCTTCATCCTCACTGAAGGGTGATAATTCATTACATAAGTAGTTCAATTTGTCTTCAAATTCCCTAAGGGTTATATTACGTGATTTAATTTATAATTAAAAAATAACATGGGAAGTGAGCACACAAAAAAGGAGGAGCTGGAGCAATTATTCCAAGATAAAAAGTGATCTGTGAGCACTTAGAAATCATTCTTGAAAAAGGCTACACAAGCTGAAACGCGTTGAATGAATTGCACTACCTGACTGGCTTCTAACTGTATACAGAGGGCTATGTTATATTTTTAGCAACTTCAAAGAAATAGCCTGACTTGGTTAGTAACATAGTTACGGATCACAGCATATACTTGGCATATTTTGTTGCAACCTGGATTTGCAAACCTCAGCGAGACACAGACCACCCGGTAATCAGTGACTTTGATTGGTTGAATGATAGTCACATGACTCCACGCATGCCGAGGAACGAGTATTGGTGAGGATACACCTTGAGCGTCCTTCAGCACACCGCTAAGGTAACTTGTTAAGTGGACACCAATCCTTTACATTACAACACACAGAGAAGCACTTCCTAAACAAGCTTCATATTCTGGGTGAATCATATTATATTGCGCTACACATCGCTAAACAGATTCATCTTCCATCTGGTCTTAGTATCACACTTTTGCTTGAGACAATCTCCAATCATCTATAACCAAGTACTTTGACTGTTTCTAGTGCCACAGAATCACCTCTTTGTTTAACCTTTGTTTTTAATAAGAGACATACTCTCCTTCAGCAGCGGAATTACCTCTGTTTTAAATGGAATTTTTCTGAACTTTTTTTGAACATCAACTTTATTCTTTTTAAAACCACCGGTGGTCATCAAATACATTTGTATATCATTTTATTGATGTTTTTTATTTCTATGCATTTATGTTTTTCTATTAAATATGATCTACTTGTTTTAAATTTATACATATTGACATGTTTTATTAATTTAGTTTATATTAGAAATTATTACACACCGCTATTAATTTCATACCCTGATCTTTATAGCAGCTTTTCTCTAGCGCTCCCTATCCATTTTGTTTTAATTAGTATCTGGGTGTTTTTGGAACTAACTTTTTTTAGGGTAGCCTCTTTTGTGCTATACACAGACCTGTTTGTTTGTCATTTAAAAAAAAAAAAAAATCCTATCTTGAAAAACTCCTATGCTAAAAAAAACTTTCTGGCAAAAATAAAAAGCCCCGAAAAGGTCATAAGTGATCCTAGCTCATTTGCCATTCTAAAAAAAACTACACTAAAAAACCTAACTGGCAAAAAAGTATGCCCTGAAAGGGGCAAAAATTATTTAGCTCTTTTGCCAGGGGAAAAAAAAGCCTATTCTAAAAAAACCTACACTAAAAAAGACCTGTCAAAAAAAGTATGCCCTGAAAAGGGCAAAAGTGATTTATATAACTAGTATTTATATAGCGCCTTTCTCCCAGTGGGACTCAAAACGCTTTTTCAGCGCTCGCTCTCGGAATTAACCAAATCGGCAGCTGAATAGTAATAGTTGTTATTATTACCCAATTTAATGGTACTCATTTTATCAACCTCGGCCAGGGACTCTTTTGCCAGGGAAAAAAAAATCCCCCTATCACTAAACCCTAAACTTGGTACTCGCCGAACTTGAATCCGGCTCCTTAGGGGGGCAGCTATGGGTCCATGGCGGCACTCCTCTTCATTCTTCCTCCATGGCAGCACTCCTCTGGGGTTGTCATCTTCCATCGTCTATTTTCCATCCAATGCTTCTTTTCTTCTGATCTTCCATCCGATGTCCTCTTCATGCTGTCACCACAGCACACTGAAGCTTAAATGCAAAGTTACCCCTTATATAGGGGTGCCTTGCATTTATATTGGCTAATTTTCAAATTCAATTTCAAATCATCCTATAGGAAAAGCTTCAATTATATTGGCTGACTTGAAATTGAATGTGAAACTCAGCCAATAGAACTATAAAATTATAAAGTTGGTGCTACTGTTTTTTTTTAACATATTTATATAATGAAAAAATAAATATTATTGTTTAAACCCCCCCCCAGCTGTTTAAAATCAAAACCAGAAAAAGCATATACATGTGTGTATACATGAATTGACATAGCTCCTATAGTTTTAATAGGAAGTTTTTTTTTAATTTACTTTATTAGTAAGGTAGATTACAGATATGACGAAGATGTAGGCGTTCGTGGGAGTTAGTTGGGTGTTCCAGGGGAGATTTTCCAGTGTGAGGCAGGTAGAGTAGGCTCAGTAGATGTAAAGTTAGGTATGTGTTATTTGAAGTGTTCCTACACAGAAACCTCTTTTTGTTTTGGTGGACCCACTGTCTGTGCTGTGTAGGAACACTTCAAATACAGCCCCCCACCTTGCGTGCTGATAGTGCAAACGAGTGGCGATGTTGGCATACTTTTGTTGATGTAGTGATCCCTATATTTATCCTATGGGAGGCACATCGCCTTTCGTCAGCACTTCGCGGTTCAGCCCGCTTTTTTGGAATATATGCAAAAAAGCCATTTTCCCCACAGTCTGACAATGTTTTGAGGGCCTTAGAGAGAGAGAGACAAGGATTTGGTAAAAGCTGTATTACTGTAACTAAGAAAAATCTGAAAACTGGTAAATTTGAAAGCACTGTTACTATTGTTATTTTGTTGATAAGCAGTCAAGCTGCACTATAATAGTCAGCTACAATTTGTTTAGTATGAGCTCAGTGCTATTTTGCTGCCAGAAATAAACAGGCCACAGGCCAAGAAAACATGTGTGTGAAGAGTGTTCCTGTCCCAGAAGGCTATGCAATTAATGAAAGATATTTTAGCAGACGCACATGAGCAAGCCTGGTCTGTTACTATACATACATATATATATATATATATATATATATATATATATATACACAGTATATATATCATATTTCTCTTTTAAAAAAGCTTTGTTTATCATCACTTTAATGCCATTTTATTGTATTTAAGGCACAAACATGGAACCAGAATAAGACTGTCAAACACTTAGACTCTATGTGGTATATTTATCAATGTGCGAGCAGACTTGATACGAAGTAGCGTAACATGTCCGCCGCACATCGATAAATGCCGACAGCATACGCTGTCGGCATTTATCATTTCACCAACAGTTCTTGTAAACTGCTGGTGCAATACCGCCTCCTGCAGATTTGCGGCCAATCGGTCGCTTGCAGGTGGTGTCAATCAACCCGATCGTATTCGATCGGGTTGATTTCTGTCTGCTGCCTCAGAGCAGGTGGACAAGTTATGGAGCAGCAGTCTTTAAACCACTGCTTCATAACTTCTGTTTCTGGCGAGCCTGAAGGCTCGCCGGAAACAAGGGACAACAAGCTCCATACGGAGCTTGATAAATATGCCCCTATGCTTGTATGAGCTTATTTACACTCCTTGGGGTAGATTTATTAAACGTCGAGCGGACATGTTTTGCTATAGCAAATCATATCCGCTCGACATTGCTAAATGCCGACAGCATATGCTGTCCGTATTTATCATTGCACAAGCATTTCTGGTGAAATGCTTGTGCAATGCCGCCCCTTGCTCACTGGCGGCCAATCGTCCGCTAGCAGAGGCTGTCAATCATCACAATCAGATCGGATCGGGATGATTTCAATCCGCCACCTAAAAGGTGACGGACAGGTTAAGGAGCAGTGTTTTTATGATCGCAAGCCTGAAACGATGGGCCTCCGAAGCAGCATACGCTGCTTAATAAATGGAGTCCCTCTTCTACTATGGCCTTGATTTATCAAAGCTTCAACTGATAATACGCTTGAATCCTACGTCGAATTTTAGTTAACAAAGCGTCAAGATTGTCAAATGTTGAAATTTGTGACATAAAATTACGATCCTGCAATCTCAATCCGACGCAGATCGATGCTTGCATCATTACAGATGTTTCGAATTCACATCAATTCTATTTCACAATTTTCCCAATTTATCAAACATTTAACAGGTACGCTCGCGTCTATTCCGACCCAGCGTACCTAGTTTTCAATCCGTCACCCTTGAGGTCGCGGATGCCATAGAACTCAATGGGAGTCTGAAAACACAGAAAGATTATGTCCGATGCTGCAAGAGAATGAAGCATATTACATAATAAAAGTAAATTAGAAACTCTATTAAATAGTATATCCTTTCTAAATCAAACAATATTATTGCTCCACATTTGGTGCACTAGTAGATATAGGGATAAAAATAAAAAATACATTACTACTGATGGATTATGTTACAACTTTGTCTCTCATTACAAAGCAAGGGGACAATATAATTTCTACAAATTTGTTGAAAAGTTTTGCCCCAAACTTGTCGCACTAATAGATATAGAGATACAATATAAATAAATAAACAACATAATATAGCTAACTTCCTTTTTATTTTTTGTGAAAAATCTATGTGCACCATGTTTAAGCCATGTAATACAAGTCCCACTTTCCACTTTGCACCAATTTTGATGCAACACTTTTCACACCAATTATGACGCAAACTCCAAACAACCCACACACTAGTGAATTATTCAACCACTTTTGATTGGAATATGCATAATCACATGATTTATGACATCAGCCAATCTGATTCAAATATACTATTTAAACTATCACTAAAGAATCAAAATGCTCAATACTTCTGTCACTGATCACTCATCAGAACTTGGAAGTGCCATTTGTTACATTGTGTATTATACTTTGAAAGTATGTATATGTGAATTTAGAATTAAAGATAAACATTGATGCTGACATTAG
This sequence comes from Bombina bombina, assembly GCF_027579735.1. Taxonomy (NCBI): domain Eukaryota; kingdom Metazoa; phylum Chordata; class Amphibia; order Anura; family Bombinatoridae; genus Bombina; species Bombina bombina. Next base: position 99,925,001 of record NC_069506.1, read on the forward strand.
GACAAACACTGTAATATTTTAGACAAGGATTTTAAACTTCGAATTGATGTTTGATTCAATATAATCTTAAACTGATAGCTCAAAAGGAAAGCCCAACTAACATTAAACTTTCATGAATCAGATACAGCAGAAATTAAAATCACCTCTTTACTGTCATGCTATTTTCATTGTATTTATTCTTTCTCCTGAATTTCTTTTTCGGTAAGAAATTTCATCTTATATGCCAGCCCATTTTATAACACCTGTGAAGGGGTGGTTTTTAAAACTAGATTGCAATCAGTAGGGGTTACACAGGTACAGAGAGAAAACTGACCCAGCTCTTAAAATATACATTGACTGCAAATAAATACATATGATACCCTGATTACATGTTATATTTGCTATTATTCCTGCTCAGAATAATAATAAATTTACACTATATACCTATAGTGGTATAAATAAACACAGAGATATGAAAGACAACATTGTTTAGAACAAAATAAGGAATTTAGGGACATGTAAATATGTTTGCAAAAGATATATAATGTATATATACAAGTATGTGCAAAGATAGTACAAATTCCCGCATTAATAATCATTTATAATAAAAAAAATATGAGATAAAAGCATATCATGACTTCTAGAAATACAAATACACATTAATTTATGTGAAAGTATCATATAACAGATTTTTTTGTATAACAAATAAATATAAAAATTACTTTCTATGAGATATTGTTTGTTGAGGTATAAATGTATCTATTTCTTGGGCATTAACAGTTGAAAAATAAAAGATTAGCTTAAAGTGAATGTCAAGTTTTCAACTCCTGAAGCCTCCTAACACCACTTTAGCACTTTGCTATTCCAACCGCTAACTTTTTTAAATAAATAAATAAACAATTTCTATTAAAGTTTAAAAAACAACTTAGCTCCGGTTTGCGATGGAACTCCACCCATCCGGCACTTCCTTGAAAGCGCGCACCCGTGGAGCTCTTACTATGCGCCCTTACTATGCGCATGCGTTCAAAAGAGAACCTGCTGGCGGAGCTGGAGGATTTCGCATTCAAGGGTTGCCCTCTTCTGTATATCCCCCATGACAGGGAGCCTATTGTGTTAAATCCCCCGGCAGGCAGAGCTGACAGTATACTCTACGAGACACGCATTCTCTATCGATACAACATAGACTATGTTGTATCAATAGAGCATGCGTGTCTGTGGACGCGCATTGCTTCCGAATAGGAGATTCTCATGTAACGCATGCGCAGAAGCAGTGCATGACGTTTGAAAAAAGGGGCTGGATGCCACAGGGTGGAAAACACTATTGGAAATCCTTGATGTCAATCAACGAGAAAAAAAGGAACTAAATGGCGGGTGGAGGAAGCGCGATTAAAAAAACAATTGTATAAGGTATTTTTCAACATTCCATTTTAAGACCTGCAAAAACGATGAATGAAAGTCCCCCTAAATTGTTTTGATTTAACATATGGCGTAAACAGGTATGCTTGAGTTGACATTCACTTTAAGAGAAATGTGCTTGTTCATGGACAGTAATAAAATGGTATAAATAAAGTTGGGAAAAACCTGAATAACCACAACATTGATGACTGTTAGTTAACAGTAATCCGATGCTCTTTGCACCATACTTGACGCACGTGTTTTTGACTTCATTTTTGATAAATAAGGGGATCGTATTCAGATCCGCGTCAGCGTTGTCTGGCGAGCGTATTGACGCCAGCGAATGCACCAAGATTGACGCTTTGATCAATCGAGGCCTATATGTTAACCATAGAAGATATATTGTATTATTTGCATTTTGAGCAGGAAGAAGGTTGCATGCAACTGTATTTTACAAAAAAGCACACATTTTACCACAAGCAAAAATGTCAGTAAAGATTGTATTCCTCAAAGTTTCTTCATGTTTCTTATCTCATCTGAAATATATAACAATATTTGCTGAATGTGGTATAACATATTTTGCAAGACTGATTCATAAGACATTTGCTAATATGCTTAGCTGGTGAATCATTTTAAGTAAAGCAAAAAGATGCTTATCTCACATGACATATATTGAAGATCTTAATTTCACATTAAAGTGCTGAATAACCAAAAGACTCTAAAAATGAATTAAGGTTACCAAAGGTAAAAGGTCCACTACTGCTTTAAAGTATACTACAGAATGCCTTCTACCATAAAACTAAAATAAAATATGATAAAGATTATGGGGTCAATTACAATCTCTTGGCCGTAATGTTTTCAACTGCAAGGGGACTTTTCCATTCTTCATGATCCCATTAGCTGATTTTTGGCTGTTTCTCTGAACCACAAGCATGTTTATGTCTTGTTGATAAAAAACAGATTTCTAAAAAAAATTGGTGATCACAATCAATTTCCCCGAAACCCTTCAACAGGTTTCCTAGACCATTTTACACGTCTCAAATGCGACATCTAAAGGCACTTGATAAAGTCCTAAAATGGCCCTTTTGGCATCTTTGTAAGTATTCCAAGTTTATTCTATTATGCTGCCCATGTTCAAGACACTCTCAAATGGCCACATGGGACATTTTAAAGGTGTATTTACATAAATGGTCTAGATTTATTAGAACTCTATTCATTCAATTTTATAGTCCATCTGCAGTGGGCGGCGCACACAATTATATATATGTATATAGCACTGCGGAATCTGTTGGCGCTCTGCAAATAACCAATAATAATAATAATGTATATGTAACTTTACATATGTGTATGTATTTAGTTTGTGATATGCTGTACAAAAAAGGGGATCTTCCAAAAAAGTGAGATCCAGACCCCAACATCTAGAAATGGGGCATAACATTCTCTTTCTGTTAATGTTTGTTTCTAATTCACACTCACATTGTCATTCATTCATATGATGATTTGGATTACAACAGGTTAATCTCCCACTGAGGCTTTATTCTAAACAACTGTACTGTAACCTTAAGAGGTGTGAATCAGTATTTACAGTGTATACATATATGGGTCTGTGATTTGCTGAGGACAGTCACAGTAATACAGGGGGCAGGGAAATTGAAGGAAATTTTGTAATTTGTCAGAAAAAAAATCTACTGTTCATTTAACATTCAGTGTAATTGCTATTGAATAATCTTTCTATTGTCAATTTGTTAATTACGCAATTTCTCTGTATTTAAACATCCTTTAAAGACATATTTCAATGCAAAAATTGTATGCTCTAATTTATGTTTAGGCCAAATACGTTGCCAAATATTATTAGCACTTAAAAAGGGCAGAAACTGAAATGCTGTGAAAAGCTAATAAAATGCACTGATATAAGAGGCGGTCTGCAGGGGCTTAGAAACAGGTAGATATTAAGAGGTTATGAAGTATATTAATATAAAGATGTTGGTTGTGTAAAGCTGGGGACTGGGTATTATTATTATAATTATTATTATCATTTATTCGTATAGCACGGCCAAATTCTGTAGCGCTGGATATAAATATATATTTGTGCAAAAAAACATAATTTATGTAAGAACTTACCTGATAAATTAATTTCTTTCATATTAGCAAGAGTCCATGAGCTCGTGACGTATGGGATATACATTCCTACCAGGAGGGGCAAAGTTTCCCAAACCTCAAAATGCCTATAAATACACCCCTCACCACACCCACAAATCAGTTTAACGTATAGCCAAGAAGTGGGGTGATAAGAAAAAAGTGCGAAAGCATAAAAAATAAGGAATTGGAATAATTGTGCTTTATACAAAAAAATCATAACCACCACAAAAGGGTGGGCCTCATGGACTCTTGCTAATATGAAAGAAATGAATTTATCAGGTAAGTTCTTACATAAATTATGTTTTCTTTCATGTAATTAGCAAGAGTCCATGAGCTAGTGACGTATGGGATAATGACTACCCAAGATGTGGATCTTCCACGCAAGAGTCACTAGAGAGGGAGGGATAAAATAAAGACAGCCAATTCCGCTGAAAATAATCCACACCCAAAATACAGTTTAAATCTTATAATGAAAAAAACTGAAATTATAAGCAGAAGAATCAAACTGAAACAGCTGCCTGAAGTACTTTTCTACCAAAAACTGCTTCAGAAGAAGAAAACACATATAAAATGGTAGAATTTAGAAAAAGTATGCAAAGAAGACCAAGTGGCTGCTTTGCAAATCTGATCAACTGAAGCTTCATTCCTATACGCCCAGGAAGTAGAAACTGACCTAGTAGAATGAGCTGTAATCCTTTGAGGCGGAGTTTTACCCGACTCGACATAGGCATGATGAAACAAAGATTTTAACCAAGATGCCAAAGAAAAGGCAGAAGCCTTCTGACCTTTCCTAGAACCGGAAAAGATAACAAATAGACTAGAAGTCTTTCGGAAATCCTTAGTAGCTTCAACATAATATTTCAAAGCTCTAACTACATCCAAAGAATGCAACGAGTTTTCCTTAGAATTCTTAGGATTAGGACACAATGAAGGAACCACAATTTCTCTACTAATGTTGTTAGAATTCACAACCTTAGGTAAAAATTTAAAAGAAGTTCGCAACACCACCTTATCCTGATGAAAAATTAGAAAAGGAGACTCACAAGAAAGAGCAGATAATTCAGAAACTCTTCTTAGCAGAAGAGATGGCCAAAAAGAAACAAAACTTTCCAAGAAAGTAATTTAATGTCTAGCGAATGCATAGGTTCAAACGGAGGAGCTTGAAGAACCCCCAGAACCAAATTCAAACTCCAAGGAGGAGAGATTGACTTAATAACAGGTTTTATACGAGCCAAAGCTTGTACAAAACAAAGAATATCAGGAAGACTAGCAATCTTTCTGTGAAAAAAAGAACAGAAAGAGCAGAGATTTGACCTTTCAAGGAACTTGCAGACAAACCTTATCCAAACCATCCTGAAGAAACTGTAAAATTCTAGGAATTCTAAAAGAATGCCAAGAAAAAAGATGAGAAAAAACACCAAGAAATGAAAATCTTCCAGACTCGATAATATATCTTCCTAGATACAGTTTTACGAGCCTGTAACATAGTATTAATCACAGAGTCAGAGAAACCTCTATGATTGAGAATCAAGCATTCAATCTCCATACCTTCAAATTGAAGGATTTGAGAACCTGATGGAAAAAAAGGACCTTGTGATAGAAGGTCTGGTCTTAACGGAAGAGTCCATGGTTGGCAAGTGGCCATCCGGACAAGAACCGCATACCAAAACCTGTGAGGCCATGCTGGAGCCACCAGCAGAATAAACGAACGTTCCTTAGAATCTTGGAAAAAGAACTATAGGCGGAAAGATATAAGCAGGATGATACTTCCATGGAAGTGACAATGCATCCACTACTTCCGCCCTAGGATCCCTGGATCTGGACAGATACCTGGGAAGCTTCTTATTTAGATGAGAAGCCATCAGATCTATTTCTGGAAGTCCCCATATTTGAACAATCTGAAGAAATACCTCTGGGTGAAGAAACCATTCGCCCGGATGTAGTGTTTGGCGACTGAGATAATCCGCTTCCAAATTGTCTATACCTGGGATATGAACCGCAGAAATTAGACAGGAGCTGGATTCCGCCCATACAAGTATTCGAGAGACTTCTTTCATAGCCAGAGGACTGTGAGTTCCTCCTTGATGATTGACATATGCCACGGTTGTGACATCGTCCGTCTAGAAACAAATGAACGACTCTCTCTTTAGAAGAGGCCACGACTGAAGAGCTCTGAAAATTGCACGGAGTTCCAAAATGTTGATTGGTAATCTCGCCTCCTGAGATTCCCAAACCCCTTGTGCTGTCAGAAACGCCCATACAGCTCCCCAACCTGTCAGATTTGCATCTGTTGAGATCACAGTCTAGGTTGGAGGAACAAAAAGAAGCCCCCTGAACTAAACAATGGTGATCTGTCCACCACGTCAGAGAATGTCGAACAATCGGTTTTAAAGATAATAATTGAGATATCTTTGTATAATCCCTGCACCACTGGTTCAGCATACAGAGCTGAAGAGGTCGCATGTGAAAACGAGCAAAGGGAATCGCATCCAATGCAGCAGTCATAAGACCTAGAATTTCCATGCATAAGGCTACAGAAGGGAATGATTGAGACTGAAGGTTTCTATAAGCTGAAACCAATTTCAGACGCCTCTTGTCCGTCAGAGACAGAATCAAGAACACTGAATCCATCAGGAAACCTAAAAAGGTTACCCTTGTCTGAGGAATCAAACGAACTTTTTGGTAAATTGATCCTCCAATCATGTTCTTGAAGAAACAACACTTATAAAAGACTGAAAAGGTTCTTTCTAGAGAAAATGAGCAAAGGGAATTGAATCCAATGCTGTGGCCATAAGACCTAAAAACTTCTATGCATATATAGCAACTGAAGGAAATAATAGAGACTAAAGGTACCGATAGACGGAACCCAATAACATTATCCCTTGTCTGATAGAGACAAGGACAGTGACACAAACTATCTGGAAACCTAAAAAAAGGTGACCCTTGTGTGAGGGATCAAGAGCTTTAGAAAAGAAGATCCTCTAACTATGTCCTGAAGAGTAAATGAATCATATGAGATTCCGCATCCTCAGAAAATAATCTGAATGAAAAACAGAATTTATGCTTACCTGATAAATTACTTTCTCCAACGGTGTGTCCGGTCTACGGCGTCATCCTTACTTGTGGGATATTCTCTTTCCCAACAGGAAATGGCAAAGAGTCCCAGCAAAGCTGGTCACATGATCCCTCCTAGGCTCCGCCCACCCCAGTCATTCGACCGACGGACAGGAGGAAATATATATAGGAGAAACCATATGATACCGTGGTGACTGTAGTTAGAGAAAATAATTCATCAGACCTGATTAAAAAACCAGGGCGGGCCGTGGACCGGACACACCGTTGGAGAAAGTAATTTATCAGGTAAGCATAAATTCTGTTTTCTCCAACATTGGTGTGTCCGGTCCACGGCGTCATCCTTACTTGTGGGAACCAATACCAAAGCTTTAGGACACGGATGAAGGGAGGGAGCAAATCAGGTCACCTAAACGGAAGGAACCACAGCTTGCAAAACCTTTCTCCCAAAAATAGCCTCCGAAGAAGCAAAAGTATCAAATTTGTAAAATTTGGCAAAAGTGTGCAGTGAAGACCAAGTCGCTGCCTTACATATCTGGTCAACAGAAGCCTCATTCTTGAAGGCCCATGTGGAAGCCACAGCCCTAGTGGAGTGAGCTGTGATTCTTTCAGGAGGCTGCCGTCCGGCAGTCTCATAAGCCAATCGGATGATGCTTTTAAGCCAAAAGGAAAGAGAGGTAGAAGTCGCTTTTTGACCTCTCCTTTTACCAGAATAAACAATAAACAAGGAAGATGTTTGTCTGAAATCTTTAGTAGCCTCTAAATAGAACTTTAGAGCACGGACAACGTCCAAATTGTGTAACAAACGTTCCTTCTTTGAAACTGGATTCGGACACAAAGAAGGTACAACTATCTCCTGGTTAATATTTTTGTTAGAAACAACTTTAGGAAGAAAACCAGGCTTAGTACGCAAAACCACCTTATCTGCATGGAACACCAGATAAGGAGGAGAACACTGCAGAGCAGATAACTCTGAAACTCTTCTAGCAGAAGAAATTGCAACCAAAAACAAAACTTTCCAAGATAGTAACTTAATATCTATGGAATGTAAGGGTTCAAACGGAACCCCTTGAAGAACTGAAAGAACTAGATTTAGACTCCAGGGAGGAGTCAAAGGTCTGTAAACAGGCTTGATCCTAACCAGAGCCTGAACAAATGCTTGAACATCTGGCACAGCTGCCAGTGTTTTGTGTAGTAAGACAGATAAAGCAGAGATCTGTCCCTTTAGGGAACTTGCAGATAATCCTTTCTCCAAACCTTCTTGAAGAAAGGAGAGAATCTTAGGAATTTTTATCTTATTCCATGGGAATCCTTTGGATTCACACCAACAGATATATTTTTTCCATATTTTATGGTAAATTTTTCTAGTTACAGGTTTTCTGGCCTGAACCAGAGTATCTATCACCGAATCTGAAAACCCACGCTTTGATAGAATCAAGCGTTCAATCTCCAAGCCGTCAGTTGGAGGGAGACCAGATTTGGGTGTTCGAATGGACCTTGAAAAAGAAGGTCCTGTCTCAAAGGTAGCTTCCATGGTGGAGCCGATGACATATTCACCAGGTCTGCATACCAAGTCCTGCGTGGCCACGCAGGAGCTATCAAGATCACCGAGGCCCTCTCCTGATTGATCCTGGCTACCAGCCTGGGAATGAGAGGAAACAGTGGGAATATGTAAGCTAGGTTGAAAGTCCAAGGTGCTACTAGTGCATCTACTAGAGTCGCCTTGGGATCCCTGGATCTGGACCCGTAGCAAGGAACCTTGAAGTTCTGATGAGACGCCATCAGATCCATGTCTGGAATGCCCCATAATTGAGATATTTGGGCAAAGATTTCCGGATGGAGTTCCCACTCCCCCGGATGAAATGTCTGACGACTCAGAAAATCCGCTTCCCAATTTTCCACTCCTGGGATGTGGATCGCAGACAAGTGGCAGGAGTGATCCTCCGCCCATTGAATTATTTTGGTCACTTCTTTCATCGCCAGGGAACTCTTTGTTCCCCCTTGATGATTGATATAAGCAACAGTCGTCATGTTGTCTGATTGGAACCTTATGAATTTGGCCTTTGCTAGTTGAGGCCAAGCTCTGAGAGCATTGAATATCGCTCTCAGTTCCAGAATGTTTATCGGGAGAAGAGACTCTTCCCGAGACCATAGACCCTGAGCTTTCAGGGATTCCCAGACCGCACCCCAGCCCACTAGACTGGCGTCGGTCGTGACAATGACCCACTCTGGCCTGCGGAAGCTCATTCCCTGGGACAGATGGTCCAGGGTCAGCCACCAACGGAGTGAATCTCTGGTCTTTTGATCTACTTGAATCATTGGAGACAAGTCTGTATAATCCCCATTCCACTGTTTGAGCATGCACAGTTGTAATGGTCTTAGATGAATTCGTGCAAAAGGAACTATGTCCATTGTTGCAACCATCAATCCTATTACTTCCATGCACTGCGCTATGGAAGGACGAGGAACATAATGAAGCACCTGACAAGAGCTTAGAAGCTTTGATTTTCTGACCTCTGTCAGAAAAATCCTCATTTCTAAGGAATCTATTATTGTTCCCAAGAAGGGAACTCTTGTTGACGGGGACAGAGAACTCTTTTCTTTGTTCACCTTCCATCCGTGAGATGTGAGAAAGGCTAGAACGATGTCCGTATGAGCCTTTGCCTTTGACAGAGACGACGCTTGTATTAGAATGTCGTCCAAGTAAGGTACTACTGCAATGCCCCTTGGTCTTAGAACCGCTAGAAGGGACCCTAGCACCTTTGTGAAAATCCTTGGAGCAGTGGCTAATCCGAATGGAAGAGCCACAAACTAGTAATGTTTGTCCAGAAAAGCGAACCTTAGGAACTGATGATGTTCCTTGTGGATAGGGATATGTAGGTACGCATCCTTTAGATCCACGGTAGTCATAAATTGACTTTCCTGGATGGTGGGTAGAATCGTTCGAATAGTTTCCATTTTGAACGATGGTACCCTGAGAAATTTGTTTAGGATCTTCAAATCCAAAATTGGTCTGAACGTTCCCTCTTTTTTGGGAACTACGAACAGATTGGAATAAAATCCCATTCCTTGTTCCTTTATTGGAACTGGGTGTATCACTCCCATCTTTAACAGGTCTTCTACACAATGTAAGAATGCCTGTCTCTTTATTTGGTTTGAGGATAAGTGAGACTTGTGGAACCTTCCCCTTGGGGTAGTTCCTTGAATTCCAGGAGATAACCTTGAGAAACTATTTCTAGCGCCCAAGGATCCTGAACATCTCTTGCCCAAGCCTGAGCAAAGAGAGAGAGTCTGCCCCCCACCAGATCCGGTCCCGGATCGGGGGCTACTCCTTCATGCTGTCTTGTTAGCAGTGGCAGGCTTCATGGCCTGCTTACCTTTGTTCCAGCCTTGCATTGGTTTCCAGGCTGGTTTGGGTTGTGAGGCATTACCCTCTTGCTTAGAGGATGCAGAATTAGAGGCTGGTCCATTTCTGCGAAAGGGACGAAAATTAGGCTTATTTTTAGCCTTAAAAGACCTATCCTGTGGAAGGGCGTGGCCCTTTCCCCCAGTGATGTCTGAAATAATCTCTTTCAAATCAGGTCCAAATAAAGTTTTACCTTTGAAAGGAATGTTAAGTAATTTTGTCTTGGATGACACATCCGCTGACCAAGACTTTAGCCAAAGCGCTCTGCGCGCCACAATAGCAAACCCTGAATTTTTCGCCGCTAATTTTGCTAATTGCAAAGCGGCATCTAAAATAAAAGAGTTAGCCAATTTAAGTGCGTGAACTCTGTCCATAACCTCCTCATATGGAGTTTCTCTACTGAGCGACTTTTCTAGTTCCTCGAACCAGAACCACGCTGCCGTAGTGACAGGAACAATGCATGAAATTGGTTGTAGAAGGTAGCCTTGCTGTACAAAAATCTTTTTAAGCAAACCTTCCAATTTTTTATCCATAGGATCTTTGAAAGCACAACTATCTTCGATAGGAATAGTAGTGCGTTTGTTTAGAGTAGAAACTGCCCCCTCGACCTTGGGGACTGTCTGCCATAAGTCCTTTCTGGGGTCGACCATAGGAAATAATTTCTTAAATATAGGGGGAGGAACAAAAGGTATGCCGGGCTTTTCCCACTCTTTATTTACTATGTCCGCCACCCGCTTGGGTATAGGAAAAGCGTCGGGGGGCACCGGAACCTCTAGGAAACTGTCCATCTTGCATAATTTCTCTGGAATGACCAAATTGTCACAATCATCCAGAGTAGATAACACCTCCTTAAGCAGTGCGTGAAGATGTTCTAATTTAAATTTAAATGTCATAACATCAGGTTCAGCTTGATGAGAAATTTTTCCTGAATCTGAAATTTCTCCATCAGACAAAACCTCCCTCATGGCCCCTTCAGATTGGTGTGAGGGTATGACAGAACAATTATCATCAGCATCCTCTTGCTCTTCAGTGTTTAAAACAGAGCAATCGCGCTTTCTCTGATAAGTAGGCATTTTGGATAAAAGATTTGCTATGGAGTTATCCATTACAGCCGTTAATTGTTGCATGGTAATAAGTATTGGCGCACTAGATGTACTAGGGGCCTCCTGCATGGGCAAAACTGGTGTAGACACAGTAGGAGATGATGTAGTATCATGTTTACTCCCCTCATTTGAGGAATCATCTAGGGCAATATCATTATTTGTGGCAGTACTGTCCTTACTTTGTTTGGACGCTATGGCACAATTATCACATAAATTTAAATGGGGAGACACATTGGCTTTCATACATATAGAACATAGCTTATCTGAAGGTATAGACATGTTAAACAGGCTTAAACTTGTCAACAATGCACAAAAAACGTTTTAAAATAAAACCGTTACTGTCACTTTAAATTTCAAACAGAAAACACTTTATTACTGAATATGTGAAAAAGTATGAAGGAATTGTTCAAAAATTACCAAATTTTCACCACAGTGTCTTAAAGCCTTAAAAGTATTGCACACCAAATTTCAGAGCTTTAACCCTTAAAATAAGCCGTTTTTCAATTTAACCCCTATACAGTCCCAGATACAGTCTTTGCTAAGACCCAACCAAGCCCTGAGGGGAATATGATACCAAATGACGCCTTCTAAAAGCTTTTTCAGAGATTCTTAGATCCACACACATGCATCTGCATGCCCTGTTCTCAAAAAACAACTGCGCATTAATGGCGCGAAAATGAGGCTCAGTCTATGACTAGAAAGGCCCCCTGACTGAAAAAGGTGTCCAATACAGTGCCTGCCGTTTTATAAACGTTCCCCAAGATTATAAATATCAATTGTTAGCCTAAATTTGAACAATATGCACAAATAAAGCAATCGATTTAGCCCATAAAAATGTCTACCAGTTTTTTAGCCCATAATAAGCCCTTTATTCTGTTTGTTTTTGACTAAGAAAATGGCTTACCGGTCCCCATGAGGGGAAATGACAGCCTTCCAGCATTACACAGACTTGTTAGAAATATGGCTAGTCATACCTTAAGCAGAAAAGTCTGCTAACTGTTTCCCCCAACTGAAGTTACTTCATCTCAACAGTCCTATGTGGAAACAGCAACCGATTTTAGTTACTGTCTGCTAAAATCATCTTCCTCTTACAAACAGAAATCTTCATCCTTTTCTGTTTCAGAGTAAATAGTACATACCAGCACTATTTTAAAATAACAAACACTTGATAGAAGAATAAAAACTACATTTAAACACCAAAAAACTCTTAACCATCTCCGTGGAGATGTTGCCTGTGCAACGGCAAAGAGAATGACTGGGGTGGGCGGAGCCTAGGAGGGATCATGTGACCAGCTTTGCTGGGACTCTTTGCCATTTCCTGTTGGGGAAGAGAATATCCCACAAGTAAGGATGACGCCGTGGACCGGACACACCAATTTTGGAGAAACAGAAAAATGAAAATATGCATTTATTGTATCTAATGAAAACAAATAATGCTATCAAAGACCATAAAAAGGCAAAATAGTTTGAATAAAACTCCAAAACCCGGTTCCTCAAAAGAAACTGGAAGAAATACCCCAGAAGATTCCAGGTCTGAGCAGCGCTTGAACCCCATGGGTGCCCAGCCATGCTTCAACAGTACCCAAAAAATATAGGACAGAAACACAGTTAAAGAAAGTGTTAGCCTTGCTGGAATAAAATCAAAGAAATTTTGGACAAAATAAATTTCAAAGAAGCCTTAACCTGCCCCTTACCAGCCAAGCTGGAATACGGCACGTACATCGCAAAATTAGGGAGCTGATTTCGAACTCCAATTATAGACATGTTACTTGGGAAAGAACTCAGGAATTTGTTCCTTAATAAGAACAACCAAACTAGTATAAGCTTAAAGTTTTAGTCTTAGAACTCAACCTTGAAGCCCAGAGTAACAGTTAAGAATTTAATCCAATTCTTAAACAAATAATTGATTATCTTAGAACAAAGGAAATATGGATTTATTTATTTTTATAAAAAAAACCACAAAATTCTTCTAGCTAAAAAAGCTAAAGACATAGATTAACCCTCATTTGCGAAAATATTTCAATAAAATGAAGACACAAATGAAATTATTAGCATGATAGTCCGGATTAAAGGACCAGCCAATACAGTGGACTTGCATAATCAATAAATGCAAAACAACAAGACAAATGCAACAGCACCTAGTCTACTAAATGTTGTCCCTTTAACAATGCTAAAATAAATCATAATCTGATACTTGATCTTAAAGTAAACAGAGAAAATTAAGCAATTGCAATATCCAAATAAATCACAGGACCAAGAAAAGTACCTGAAACTAAATAATTTTCCATAAATAAGATACAACTATCTAAAGAAAAATAAATACTATTTTGCTATAGAAACAATAGCATAATTAGTAGAATTAGAGATAGCCCCAATAAATTGGAGAACCCTCCAAATTGAATTTAACTGCTGGCAAAGAATATAGTTTAAAACCTTTGAAGAAGGAATAAAAGAAAATTCTCAGCCTATTCCATTCCCTAGTATAGGGAATTGGAAAGAAAACCTCTAAAGAAATAAATAGGCAGAAATAATGTCAGCTAGTCTTAAAGAACTAGTTACCTTAATATCCAAAATAATCAACACCTTTTCAACAAAGAACAAATGTACTTTAATAATTGAAAAATAATAAAAAAGTAGATTTGTTAGTGTCAATATCTGATGAAGAACATTTCTGAAAAAAACATCATCAGAGAAGGATAAATCAGTATGTTGTTGGTCATTTGAAACTTCAATAATTAAAAAAGAAGTGAAAAAGACCTAAAAATTTTATTAGAAGGCACGAAGTCAGACAAAGCCTTTAACATAGAATCAGAAATATATTTCTTATAAGTCTTCTAAATATTTCTTGTAAGAAAAGAAAATATATAAAGCATAAATACTAATGGAATTCGCATGTAAAAGTATAACATAATATCTTATTACAAACCATAGCTAAAGATAAACATTTATAACATTTAAAATAAATGAACTTAGCTTTGGTAGAACTGAAACTCAGTTAAGCGTTTCTCCAAAAGTGGCTTCTGATTCAGAGTCCATTTGAGACATCTTGCAATATGTAATAGAAAAAACAACATATAAAACAAAATTGATCAAATTCCTTAAATGACAGTTTCAGGAATGGGAAAAAATGCCAATGAACAAGCTTCTAGCAACCAGAAGCAATAAATAATGAGACTTAAATATTGTGGAGACAACAGTAACGCCGACATTTTTTGGCGCAAAAACGTCAAAAAAATGACGCAACTTCCGGCGACACGTATGACGCCGGAAATAACAAGAAAATTTTTGCGCCAAGAAAGTCCGCGCCAAGAATGACGCAATAAAATGAAGCATTTTCAGCCCCCGCGAGCCTAACAGCCCACAGGAAAAAAAGTCAAATTTTAAGGTAAGAAAAAATTGAATTATTCATATGCATTATCCCAAATATGAAACTGACTGTCTGAAAATAAGGAACGTTGAACATCCTGAATCAAGGCAAATAAATGTTTAAACACAAATATTTAGAACTTTATATAAAAGTGCCCAACCATAGCTTAGAGTGTCACAGAAAATAAGACTTACTTACCCCAGGACACTCATCTACATATAGTAGAAAGCCAAACCAGTACTGAAACGAGAATCAGTAGAGGTAATGGTATATATAAGAGTATATCGTCGATCTGAAAAGGGAGGTAAGAGATGAATCTCTACGACCGATAACAGAGAACCTATGAAATAGACCCCGTAGAAGGAGATCATTGAATTCAAATAGGCAATACTCCCTTCACATCCCTCTGACATTCACTGCACGCTGAGAGGAAAACCGGGCTCCAACCTGCTGCGGAGCGCATATCAATGTAGAATCTAGCACAAACTTACTTCACCACCTCCACAGGAGGCAAAGTTTGTAAAACTGATTTGTGGGTGTGGTGAGGGGTGTATTTATAGGCATTTTGAGGTTTGGGAAACTTTGCTCCTCCTGGTAGGAATGTATATCCCATACGTCACTAGCTCATGGACTCTTGCTAATTACATGAAAGAAATAAATCTTCAGGTATATATATATATATATATATATATATATATATATCCCTTTAAGAATAAATAGAACATATCCTGCTATGTGCAGAACATTAAATTTTAAATATTTTCTTCATATGTTGAACTTTTAAATAACCGCAATCTTGTGGGGGGTTTTCAACTTTTTCGGCTTCAATAAAGTCTATAGGGGAATGTAATGTTGGTTTTGCGACTTCTCAAAGTCTCTTTGTTACTGCAACATTACGAACACAAGAGCACAAATCTTTTACTTTAAACTCCGAATATGAGTGCGAGTTTTCAAGTGAAATACTTTACTTCTAGTGGTTTTAATGCTCAAACGTGAGCGCAAACTAAGGCTACACTCGTAATCTGGCCCATAATTGTAAAAAATAAATCTAAGTATTATGCTAAGGCTAATATTTGCTTTGAATACCTCATTATATCTAGCATGTTTTATATATTGGCGTGATGGGTATACTGTTTGAACAATTATATATTTTGTTATACTTTTTCTATTTTATAAAACATTTTTTAATGTGTTCCATCATTAATTGTGAAAATAAATTTTCACAATTTGGTGAGTTTTTCATCTGAAAACAAGAAGAACATTACAGAAAATAATTTAGCATAGAAGTTGCCAAAACACAATTTACATATTGTATTTTCAAAAACGTACACTCACTGTTTAGAATGAGATTTCCAAAACTCACTCTCATTGTACAGAATGAGTTTTGTCTCTGCAGTATTTCTAGAACTGTAAGAAGATCGAGGTTGGAAAAAACAAGACTCAATGGCAAACAATTAACTCCCGATTACTATGACGCAATTGGCAAGAGAAACCAATTTCCTAAAGATGACAATTACTGTATGTCACAATCCTGAAAATGTGAGTATGAAATTAAAAGAAAGATTATAATTATATGATAATAGCGTTTGCCAAATGCCATTTCTTAATTCTGCAGTCAAGATTTCGGAATTCCTACGTCTCTTAGAGATCATGTTAGCTGGACAGGATATCATGTACACTTTTAAAAGTTTTTTATAAGGTTGAAATATTTGTAATTTGTACCTTTTTAATGTTTGCAATCCTTTTCTTCCTATATTGCTTACATTTTTTTATTTTGCTATATTCAAAAACTATGCACATTATGGTCTAGATTACGAGTGGACCTCTATTTATCACTGCCACGTCAGAACGCTTCTAGTAGTGTGCATATTACAAGTTGAAAGTAAACTGTTTTTGCATGAGCGCTAAACAAACACAAGCAAAAAGCCATACTTAGAATATCGGGAACAAGTTAACGTATCCCCCCCCATAGACTTCAATGGAGTGGGAAAAGTGGGGAAAACCCTTACTAACGTGCAAATCCGATCGTGTTTTTTCAAGTGCACTAACCCAACATGAAATATTAATATTCCCATTCCAATGTTCTTCAAATAGCAGAACTTGTTTTATTTATTCTTAAATACATACATATATATATATATATATATATACAGGGGTTGAAAAAGTTGCCCAAGAGCTAGTGGTCCCATGAAATTTCTTAGTGGTCTCACTTTTAAAACTCCACATTTTCACGATGTCATATGTAAACTTGTATTACGCTATTTTACACTTCTGATATACATTTGTATTAAGAATAAAACACTCTTTGTACACAGTTATATACTAATACATATTACTTATTCTCATACCTAAAAAGAGAATATTCTTGTTCACATGGCAGCAAGCTGAGGCAGGAATAATTGAACACATACATTTATAGCCAGGGATAAACACACACTCAGATATATACGCACACACCCACACAATCACGGATAAACAGAAACACTCTCACACAAACAAACACTCTTACACAAGCGCTCTGTTACACACTCACACAAACTAACTCTCACACACTCTTTCAAATAAGACTCACACACACTTTTAAACACAGTTTCTCTCACATATATTCTCACTTTCAAACATCCTATTTCTCACTCTCTCATATTCTCACACAAACTCTCTTACACACAATTGTTTTGCAGTTACTATGGATAAGTGGCACATTTATTACTGTATCACCACTACTTCTTAAAGGCACTAACAGGCATACCTTAACAAGGTAGTTTTTTACATATCCTATGCTACAGCAGGACACGGAGAATGATAAACAAGAAAGGTAGGAATAAGGAAATATGATACCCTCTGCCATCTCCACTGTGCAGCCATTGATAGGATACAAGCAAAGGTTGCTAAAAAAAAATAAGACATTAAAGTGTAGATCCACCTCTACTATAGACAAACCAGGAGAAAAAGTAGTAATAACCTAATATGAGAAATCTTTATGAAAGTTAAAGTTTATATGACAGATACATGTTGAAAATAGCAGACCATTTTCCCAAGAAATTTCAAAATCGTCCGGGACCACTGGGCAACTGGGTTTTTCAATATATATATAGATAGAGAGAGAGAGAGAGATATGGATGTGTGTGTACTCTCACCACCACACAACAACTGCCAAGGTTCTATTGGAAGAAATTAAATAAACGTTCAGAAATGAAGCACTCACTTGACTTAGGTCAACTGTTTTAATCCCTATTTATTATTGTGATGTTTGTGGACTACAAACATCCCTTCTTCTGACAATCAACAAGTGGAAAAAACAAACATTTATAGGCCTGTACTCCCCTCCCTCTACAGGCAACCTATCAAAATAAACCGTGTGCAAAGTGAGAAATAGAGCAGTGTGCAAACCACCTTCAAAACCATAATACAGTGAACAATGGCTCATCATAAATTATCCTGTCTATCATTGTGATCCGCAAAACTAATCTATTATTGTGATCAACTGAACCTATGTGTGCTCATTTCTGGCTCCCCAGTATCAATACTCAGCAAGATCTGAGTGTACATTTTATAACTGTGGCGGCTATCACCGACCCAGCAATCTAGCAATGTAAACAATAGCCCTTATTGGCTGGGCTCCCATACGCCCACGCATCTAACAGGCTCTGTGGCTTTGAAACTCTTGAAGCAGTATCAATTCCACATGGCTATTATAAATGATAATGCCCATGGGGCACACTAAATCACACCCCGCACTTGATTGGCTATTCAGCGGAACCCATACAGACAGGACACGCCCACTGTGTTGCGCTGTCATACTGCATAACTGAACAGACCACTAACATCAGGGCTCAATATACGATGTCCGAATGCTCTCTCATACTGCTTGAATACCCAAAGGACTCACTATAATCAGTGATCAATATAACACCTAAACAAAGTGTGTCAGTAAAACAAAAACTAATAATAACTGATTAATAAATATAAAAATATGTTAAATAGATACAAACTCTTCTTATGTATTGATCCTCCCCATTCGATGCCCTCCAAAAGGGGGGAAAAAAGGGGAAAAAATCGCTATAAGCATAATTACCAGTCTATATTCAGAACATATAGCACCTAAAGTGAACACCTGCTCCTTTCTTCTTAGATGAGTGTCCCTCACTGGAACAGCCTGCAAACCCGCAAGCATGAATATTACAATAATATAAAATAAAAAATGAAAATGAAGATAAACATTCTGATTAATATATGCAAGACCCAAAAGTCACAACCTATACATAATAAATTGAATATTTCTAAAAAAAAAATCTTTAAATTATATGCCCTTCACTAGTCAGATAATCTTCAGGGGACCAAACATCGCTGAGAACCCAGCAATTGTGACTGGAGAGTCAAAAATTGAGCACCACCACAAAGTGTGTTGCTAACATGTTGTGAAAAATATCTAAAACACCTAAAGCTATCTAAGAATCTAAAAACAGCCACTAAATTCCTGGAAAACCACAAAACCGTCCCCAGAGATAGGACCCCTCATGGTAAGTCAGGCATAGATAATCATAGTAGAATATATGTAACTTACAGTATCTTCAACTTTTACAAGATTCGCTTGAATTATTCACAAAATGCAGAGATAAAAAACAGTGAATGGATCTATGAACTCTCATTAGGGATTCAGTGAACACATTATGGCCATAGTAAGAGGTATAAATACCTATTCACTAGGTGAATTATTCACAAAATACAAAGAGAGAAAACAAAGATAAAAACCTATAACAATGAATGGATCTATGAACTCTCATGAGGGATTCAGTGAACACCTTAGGCCCATAGTAAGAGGTATAAATACCTACTCACTAGGTACAGATAGAGCCCAATCTTGGGCAAATTCATAGAAAGCACTGCCAGCCAGTCTGTACATTCAGTCCCTTAGGTGTTAGGGTTCCCAACTCGTAAACCCATCTTGCCTCTTTCTGCAGAAGGATTTTGGCCCTGTTTCCACCTCTCCTCAAGGCTGGTACGTGGTCAATGATTCTGAACCTTAGATCTTTTACAGTATGACCCGCCTCCAGAAAATGACGGGCCACTGGTTGCTCGGACCTGCCAATCTTAATGGCTGCTCTAATACTCAAACGATGATTCGCCATCCTTGTTCTTGCATCATCGTTGGTTTTTCCTATATAGAAAACGCCCACAGGGACAGTTGAGGAGGTAAATGATAAATTGTGTGGTGCATGTAAGGAAATGTTTTATGTAATAGTTCTTTTTTCACTTTGGATGATGAAAACTGACCCCAGTATGCATACTATTACATGTCCCACAGCTGGTGCACTTGAAGCAACCATTCTTCGTTTTCAGCCAGGTTTGTTTGTCACTCATGGGGGTAATATCCGTTTTCATCAATGAGTCTCTCAGACTCCTCCCCCTCATATAGGCAATCCTTGGTGCTCTCCATTGAGTAAACGGTAGCGTCTGATCAGATTTAATCAATTTCCATTCTTCCTTAATAGCTTTAATGATATGATGTTGATTTGGACTGTAAGAGGTCACAAAAGTAAGTTGCAAGGAATCATTTTCCTTTAGATTACTAGATGTTGCCTGTGGACTTACTGCTAGTGCTTGCATCTCCTAAAGTTGTTTCCTTCTGTATCCTCATTCAATAAATCTCTGTGTCATCTCTGTTAGTTGCTCAGTGCATCTGTTTGCCTCTGTGTTGTTCCTAATAACATGCTGAAATTGTGCCTTCGGGGATATTCTTAATTAGGCTGGGCTGATGACAGCTCTTGGCATGAAGAACTGAATTACGATCCGGGCCTTTTCTGAATAATGTGGTCCATAGTTGATAATCATAAATCTTGAGCACTCTTATGTCCAGATAGTCAACAGAGTGCCGATTTGCGATGTACTGGAACCTGATCATGCATTCGATCTCATTCAAAGATTTAATCCATGTTTATAGAGCTGCTTCTCCTCCCTGCCAAATGAGGAAGAGATCATCTATATAGCGGCAATAAAAATGAATTGAATGCATCTCATAGACCGTCATGTTCTCGGTTTTAAATTCTGCCATATATAAATTAGCCAGTGATGGGGCCATATTGGACCCCATCGCCATGCTGGCTATTTGTAGATAGAACGTCTTTTCAAAATGGAAAAAATTCTCAGTCAAGCAAAACGTAAGTAATTCAGCCAATATTTTTTCAGGTGGACCCACATAGGGCACTCGTTGTAGGCATGTGATGACTGCTGCTATTCCTAGCTTGTGTGGAATCACAGTATATAAACTAGACACATCAAGGGTCACTAATAGATCAGTCTCTTTGATGTCCTTTAGTTTTGTAATCCGTTGAATGAAAGCTGAAGAGTCTTGTATATAGGACCTCATTTGTTTAACTCATGGTTGTAGATACAAGTCTACAAACTGTGCCAGTGGTTGTAGTATAGAACCTCTGGCAGAGACGATCGGTCTACCTGGGGAATACACTGGGTCCTTGTGGATTTTTGGCAATATGTATAGTATTGGTGTCACAGGAAACTCTCTTTTCAGGAAACTTATTTCTTGTTATGTCATCAATTCAGATTCCTTCCACTCAGCTAGTTTAATATCAATTTTTCTTCTAAGTGAATGAGTTGTATCATTCTGTAGGGCCACATAAGTTGTTTAATAATCTCTGTTCTGTATTGGTTAACGTCCATTATCACGACTGCTCCCCCCTTGTCAACCGGACAGATCACTATTGTGGGGTCATCAGACAGAGTCTTCAATGCTCTTCTCTCACCTTTTGTTAGATTGTTGTTGTGTCTCATAGGGGGTTTGTTCTGTATCTGATGCGTGAGGTAATTAGTTAACGTGGTAATAGTTGGATTGTTAAAGCTGGGATCAAAACTGCTTGTATTCTTGAACTTAGTATTGGCTTCAGAGTCATTTAAAAAAAAATTCTTTAAGGCGTAGATTTCTTCCAAACTTCTGGATGTCTATATAGGTGTTAAAGTTATTCATTCTTGTAGTTGGTACAAAAGACAATCCTTTGTTTAATAAAGCGGTCTCAGAGGCCGCCAAAATTCTAGAACTAATGTTAAACACAATGTTTTCTACCATCTTCAGGTCTGAGGGTGGCGAGCAATCCCCCCCTCGTATGTGGCCTGGACCTCGTCCTAAAAAATAGTTTGATGTTGGATGTGCCGCCAATAATGATGCCACATCGCCCCACCCGGAGTCCCAGTAGTGGGTACTACTGTTCCCCCTGGATCTGGTGGTGATTCCAATATGACTTTGTTCTCCAGGGATGTTGATTGCCTCAGGATCAGAGCTCTCACCAGAGCTCGTATAAACTGTATTGATAGATTTCTTCGTAAATCTTCTCTCCCTCCTTGGTCTGTAGGTCCTCCTTTCATCAGGGGTCAGCATCCACCTGTAAACACTTTTGTAATCCTGGGTTACAGTTTGAAGCTTGTGATTCTTAAAGGAGATAAGTTCTAGTTAGAAGATTTGAGTTGTTTAGAGAGTTTCTACAACCAATCGCAACTGCTATCTGTTCTCAAATTATTGAGTTGTTCCTCCTCAAACAATTGGATTTCAGCCTTTATCTCTTTAAGCAGGCGTCCTGCTTCTCTGATAACCAACAGCATCAAATCGAACAAGCACTTATTTAGAATCTTACACCAGTTCATACAAAATTCAGTGTTTGACCTGCCAACAGTAGGGATATTTTTTACTCTGAATTCTCTCGGAATCATCCTTTTACTATGGTAATCCGAGATGTATGTGCCATGTAGGTTAAGATCCACCTCATGTTGTTTTAATTTGGCCCATGTGTTGTAAAGTGATTGGCATGATTCCTCAATCTGTTGCTCCTCTATGGAACCAAAACAAATCTTGTCTGCATCTTCATCTGTGAAGGTGAAAATATCTTCATATTTCTCCTCTACATTACCACCAATCTGGGTAGTGGATGCCTGTATGGTGGATATGCCAGATGCCTCTGCCCCTGGTTCGGTCATTTTGGTACCCCAGGAATCAATGGAAATAGAAGGGAAGAGATCTTCAGGCTAAGACAGCCTCTCTGCACAAGAATAATGCAAATACAGGACTGGATAATGTGTGTGCACTCTCATCACCACACAACAACTGCCAGGGTGCTATTGGAAGAAATTAAATATACGTTGAAATTAAATTATGATAAAAAGCGCAAACAATTGCAGGAGCGTTCGTTTAGCTGTGATGTGAACGCTCTACCCATAACAGTAACGTGTACAGCGGGCGGGACTGCTGTACTTGTCAACCTGCTTGTAAAGCAATACGTTTGGAGGGGAGGTGGCTAAAAAAAAAATTCATTTGTTGTGAACGAGTGGCTCTACTCCTAGTGATGTGTACAGCGGTGAGACTGCTGTACATGTCACTTTACTTTTGAGGCAACGTTTTCTGAGAGAAAGTGATAATAAAAATAATTGATCGCCTGTGCCTAATTGATTTTCATTGATGGAAATCACTGTGATCATAGTGATGTGTACAGCGGGCAGGATTGCTGTACTCATCAATTTACTTTGAAAGCAACATTTTCTGAGGAACTGAGGTAATAAAATGGGAATAGCTCTACTAGTGATGTGCACAGCAGGCGGGACTGTTCATGTTTATAAGGTGCTGAGAAGCTACATTGATAGGCGGAGTCAAAGAAGTGATTGACAGGAATTATAGGATACACAAATAATGAATATATAATAATGTATGATTAAAAATAAAAAATAAACCAATTTGTTTATAAAACATGAAATAAAACATTTGGCAAATCTTATTAATAATACAATTTACCATCCCTTTAAAGCCCTTTGTCTACCTTTTTTTTTCTAAAACCTGAGACCTCATATCTTTGAGCCCTTATAACTTTTTTATGCAATATTGTGTTAAAAATCATTTTTATTAGTAAGTGTTTTTGTGAATCTAAATGCACTTTTAAATGTAATTTTTATGATTTTTGTGCAACGTTTTAACTTGTGTAACAGTTAACCAGAGCTATGAAGTCACACTATCCCGATGCACATTAAGTTCAATTGCGCTCAAGTGAATGCGTTTAATTTCAACTTGTAATAAGCGCACTACTTCCGATAGGGTCAAAGAGCCATGATAAAACCCCTTATCGTTTGTGCTAAACAGTTAGCTCATAATCAAGCTCTATTTGGGGTCTGTAACGATGTTCTGCCTATGTAGAAATATCATGATGGTCTACATGTGCATTAACTTTATAGACTAATGCATATGCATATTCTGCCCCCTCTTGCCTCTCTCCTACGACGCACCATTAACCAAGCGCCGGGCTGGAATGCTGATCGTGACGTCATTGTTGGTGGGAGTGGTGCAGCAGCAGAAGGTAAGTGTCCAAAATACATGAGAGTAAGAAATATGGCCTCTGGAGGTTTTAAGTAATAATGCGCTTGTGAATCCATTAAATTTTAAGTGTGCATACATTGCTTTTCTGAAGATATGTTTATGAATATTAAAATTGCATGGCTTCAACCACTTTCCTATTGGATGGGGCACATGAAATTATTTTTATGGGTGGTCGTTGCCACTCATTTTATGAGATTTTAAAAGTTATTTATACAATATTTAGAAGCTTCTTTTTACTGGCAAAAGAAAGTTCATTTTATTATATATATATATATATATATATATGTTATATATTAAAATAATGTCTTTTCTTTTAGTTCTATCAGGCTAAGATTTCTAACACTTTAAATACATATACGTATGTAAATATAAGTCAGGTCCACCACCAACGGACTATACAAAAGTGATTTCAACTCGTATGTGGGATTTTGAAATCCAATATTATTAGCGTTTTACACCCCCACACACACACGTGGCCCCCCCTGAGCTGCTCGTTAATATCTATTAAAAAAAAAACGACATAGCTCTTAACATGATTCATAGTGTGTTTCACCTTTTTTTCGTCTGGACCAGGCCACATCCGGCTGTACCCAACCTACCCTGCCCTTGTAGCCTGCTACTCAGCTGGAGCAGGACTGAGTCCGGACTGCTAGTCTAGCAGACAGCAGGCACAGCTTGCTTCCTGATCTATGCGTGCTGTGAGACTGTCGGACATCACGTGATCACATGCGTGGCGTCACTTTGTCAAGAAGACCCGCACTGTGAGGGCAGTATCAGTAAAACAGGGGTGACCAGGGTGAGTTAGCGTTTATGAATGGTATATCTTTATGTATTTGTGTGTCTTATAGGGAATATATTACCTCATAAACAAAATAAGCCGCATTAGAAAATATTATTAATATATGAGCATTATACAGTCACCCTTTGAATAACATTCTGTGTATAATTGTCTGGAGCAATGTTATAAGCCAGACTGATCCTCACTTCTACCTACTGCAGATGAAACCAAACAGCAATGAAATTAAGTTTACTAATTTTAAATATATACGATACATTTCTTATGTTTTTTAGCTTTCATTTTTATTCTCTCCAAGAAGTTTTAGTTTGGACCATTTCAATGAATGCCTTCAGTTTTGTTGTTTTTTTTCTGGGCTAGATATTGAACTAGGGGGTGATTGTCCCCATGCTGGTTATATATTACTATAAAATATTAATAATGGTTTAGGTTTATGTGATCTGCTCTCAATTTATTCCTATTTGCCATATACTATGTAAATAGTGGGATTTTATAATATGATTTCAAACAGGTTATTCCTTTATACCCTTATACCACTATTGTGAAGTGGATTAGTAGAATGTAATTACCTCCAGGTCTCTCTTGTATGCCCATAAAAAATATTCTGAAGGCTGCATGGGTGGGTATGCCCACAGACAAAAATGTTATGCCCATAAAACATTCTAAAGACTGAAGAGCTGATTTGAGGTGCTTGCCTCCATGCTGCTCCTATGTTCGGAAGGCTCAATATGATGCTAGGGTTGCCAGCTGTCCAGTAAAATCTTCACAGAAATAATGGATAGTTAAATGTCCAGTATTTTAAACTGCATTTCGATAAATAATACATTTATTGGGTAAAGTAATCAACAGTATCTGCCCATGTTAAGTATTGAGGGATGGTCACTTGTGAGATGTATGCCTCTACATTGTTTTTTTTCTTCTAGTAGTTAGTTTCCATTTTTTAATGTGCCCCTCTGATTAAACACTGGCCCCACCTTGGCCCCCCCAGTAAAATTTGTCTAGAACCACCACTAATTCCAGTATTTAAGTTTTGCATTAGAATGTTATTTTAAAATACAATATTTCAAAATGTTAATAAACTTAATATTTAGCACCGTTTTAAAACACAAAGTCATAGCTTCATGGTTGTATTTTCATCAGGCAATACGGGAAACTGTCTGTTGTCCACTTCTTTTCGAATGACTAGTTAAGTGATAAAAAATTAGCATAACACTCATTGGGTTCCATTTATCAAGTGCTGGGCGAATGAGCTTAGTTTTAATGAATCTCGTCTGCCCAGCCTTGCGTTGAGCGGGCAGCAGAATTTAACATTACATAAGCCTCTGCCACCCTCTGCTCGCGTGCGTGATCAGGTCAAGATTATTGGAGAGATTAAGTAGCAGAGGTCTTGAGACTGCAGCTATTTAACTATCATTTCAGGCTCGCTCATGCAAGCCTGAAAGGTTGGGGCTCTGTGGCTGCCTTTGCAGCTTAACAAATGGAGCCCCTTATCATTTGCATTATTTGTTATGCTCAAAAATGCAGCTGTTGTGCTTTTGTACAAGGTACCTGTGTGTAGACTGGACAATAATAAACACACATGTTGGCGGCAATGTTCCCTCTAATTTTTTTTCTTTGTGTGCAATTATTTTTTTCTGTGTGCGGACTTGATACTGTGTACTCTGTACTGTGTGCACCACTGAGCGAGTAGAGAAGAATAGCTAATATTTAACCTTGGAGTAAATTTTAACCAGTTATCATGTTATTAGTATATTATCAGCCACCACAACCATACCAAAATAAAACACAGAATGTCTTCTTGAATAATTTTTTGTGAAATTATTTTAACCCCTTAATGACCACAATGTACCCTGTATGTCACTGGTCGTTAAGGGTTTTTTCAGGACATAATAGCACAAGTCTAGCAAGAACACACTATTAATGAACTCCCTCCAGAAGGCTTTGTGGAATAGAGCAGTCTTAACGTTGGTGGCAAGAACGCGCTATAAAATAATCAAGTCCCAAAAAAAGGCCAGCGACATACAGGGTACGTCGCTGGTCCTTAAGGGTTTAATGTAGTATGTTCTATTTTTTCTGATGCATAACCTCTGAATGATAACTGGCTCTATCAATACTATAGCAAATACCTAATATACTTAATAGCAACATATTTTTTACTCATACATATGAAAAAACAGTTTAACATTTTAAAGATTTTTTTTACTGGATTTGTACTATTAGTCTAATAGAAAAGTGCTTGAGTGCGGTGTAGACTCATAAGGAACAGGGCTCGAGTGTGGTACAGTTTCTCTGGAGTCACAGGGAACAAAGCCTAAGTGCCCCATAGGTTCTCCAGACTCTGTGTTGATGTCATCCTCATCTTCTTCACCCCAACTCCTCTTCTGTGCTGTATTCTTCTCTCTTCTGTCTTTGCAACTTCTCCAGTGCATGTACACTTTATCAAGATTAACAGAGTCACACTGAAGAAGATAAGACTTCGTAAACATCAGCATATCAAGATGTTTCTCTTCTAGTCTGTTCCTCGATTTGGTTTTAATATTATTCATAAGGCTGAATCCCCTTTCGCAATCTGCACTGGATGCCTGAAATGTTGCACAGATATCCACAAGCTGAGATACCATACAGTGATCAGCATGATTTTGAAGAGTGAAATTGACCAGGTCTTGAAATGTTTTAAATGTTCCAGATTTTATTTTCTCTATGACTAAATATTTATAATCATTGTATTGGTTAACAACAGAATCAATAATATCAACCGCTTCTTCTCTATCTTCAAATTTTAACACATGCTTGTATTTTTCAACAAGCCTTTTAACTTTTTCGACTCCAAAGTTGAAACTCAGTGGTTTGGCATCAAGGGACATCACACCAAATTCAAAACATTCCCATTCCTTTAATTCATTTTCAGGGAATCTTTTTCTCATGTGCTCACAAACAAGGGAAATAAACTGTAAAACAGGTTGCTGGTTGAATGGTGTTTCTTTTTTATATAGGGAAATTAGATTCCTCACTGTGCTACTCCAATACACAGCTTCACTAAGGTACTGATTGTTTATCTTCTGAATCTTGGCCATTGCAAGCTGTATTGCTTCTATGGTAGTCAGACTACTTTTCTGTAAGGACTTGCACAAGTCTGCAAGATCACCAAGAACATCATTTAACACAGCCAGAGAAATGTGGTAGTTGTGGTCAGACATCTTCTTGAAGCAGTATTTTGCAATTGGATCATTCTCCTCTTTTTCATGTTCAAAATACTTAAGAAGTGGATCATAATTGCGCATTAGTGCAGCAAGAGCAAAATGCTTTGACAGCCATCGTACCTCATTGATTGGCTTAAATGATACCACATCACACTGGGCAACTGAGGCAATTTCATGTAATTTTCCTTTTCTTGTTGAAGATCGACAGAACCAGCCATACACAGTTCTCAATAAAGTTTCAATTTCTTTTATTAAAGGCACTTGTTTCCAGGCATCGCCTATGCCTAAATCTTCACGATGGGCAACACAATGTTGTTCAATCAAGTGTGGAACATATTTCTTAAACCGTGTTGCAACACCATTATTCTTGCCCAACATTATAGAAGCACCATCAGAGGTAAACATAACTATTTTCTTTAAATCTAACTCATAGGTGCTGTAGAAATTGATAATTGCAGAGGTAACCGTTTCTGCATTGCCAGCTATCAGTTTTACTATTCCACCAAACACTGTTTTGTAGGTTGTAGTTGATGCCACTCTGTATTTAAAGTAAATAATTAGCATCTTGCTCACTGAGATATCAGTGCTTTCATCAACAATCAGTGTATGAAATTTTGCATTACGAACTTCCGCCATTATTTCTTCTCTTATGATAGAGCTGATTGAGTTGAGGAATTCAAAAGCATAATTCTTGCTTCTCCAGCTATCTGGAATCTTGACATAACGAGCCATATGGTCATGAATTTCTTGTACTGATAGCATCGAACTGTTCAGTTTCACAGCCAGAAGTACATCACTTATAAGAATTTTTATTTCATCAGCATTTGCACGTTGGCGTTCAGCCAAGGCCAATCTATCCGCTTTCTCTTTGGCAGTTTCAGTTAACATGCCACGCAATCCAAACAGAGATTTGCTAGCAGAATTCTTTTCCCTAAGAACTTGCACAGCAGACAAATGTATCTTGGTTGCTAGATGACGCTTCATGTAATCAAGTTTCCATCCGTCATCCCAGGTCTTTCCGGTAGAGAAAGCAGTAGCAACTTTCCCTTCAGCGCATACCGTACAGATCACGCCAACATCAGGTTTATATGTAAATACCTCCCCAAGTCGAATGCGTATCTTCTTTACTGATGTGTGTGAATCAGTTTCAACCATTTCGGCTAACCAAGCTTCCTTGAAACTTGAACAGCTTTTTTTTTTTTTCAAACGCTGGCACTGGAAGTGGTGGTGCTGGTGCTCTACTTACTTCCTTAGGGGTAGTAGATCTCTTTTTGAATATATCAAACTTTTTTTCTAGTTATAAAAAATTAACTTAGAATTAATGACAATGAATATCTATCTATCCATCTATATATATATATATATATATATATATATATAAACAATAACATAGCCCTACATAGTGGAATATTTAGGTTACCTACATTTCTCTCAGTTTTTTAATTGAGGATCATTATATTTTTCACTAAACATGCTTTGATTAATTCAGGTGGAACACTGCTAGCTGGTGATTGCTCGCTGCACATATATGACTTTTGTCATAAGCTCATCTGATATGATTAGCTATCTCCCAGTAGTGCATTACTGCTCCTTCAACAAAGGTTACCAGGAGAATAAAGCAAATTTGCTAATAGAAGTAAATTGGAAGGACATACATGCTGTATATGATTCATGAGAGAAATATAATTCTGTTGTATGTCCTTTAAAATGTAATTTATTTCTTGGCTAATGATTCTATTTGCTAAATATGTTTTTTTTATTTAAAGGTCATTTTTTTTTAATTTTTAATTTTTATTTATACAGTCTTTTATTTTTTTTATTTGCCTTTTTAGTTTAAAATATGGTAAATTTTAGAAATGTAGACACCCTATTTATAAATGAATATGCAACCCCTCTGCCCTCTCTTTTTCCTAAACACTTAAAGGGACAGTCTACTCCAGAATTGTTATTGTTTAAAAATAAAGATAATGCCCTTATTACCCATTACCCAGTTTTGCAAAACCAACAGGGTTATAATAATATACTTTTTAGCTCTGTGATTACCTATATCTAAGTTTCTGCAGACTGCCCCCTTATCTCAGTTCTATTTAAAGACTTGCATTTTAGTCAATCAGTGCCCTCTCATAAGTAACTCCACGGGCGTGAACACAATCTTATCTATATGGCACACATAAACTAATGCACCCTAGCTGTGAAAAACCATCAGATGCATTCAGATAAAAGGCAGCCTTTAAGGGTTTAGAAATCAGTTTATCAGAATACTTGGGTTTAGCTTTCAACAAAGAATACCAAGAGAACAAAGCCAATTTGATGATAAAAGTAAATTGGAAAGTTGTTAAAAAACTACATGCCCTATCTGAACCATGAAAATTTAATTTGGACTAGGCTGTCCCTTTAAACCTTGTCCACCTGAGCCAACCTAGGTTTACTCTTTAGCAAAGGATTCCGAAAGAACAAAGCACAATTTGATAATAGGAGGTAATTGTAACAAATTGCATTCTCTATCTGAATCACAAAAGTTCAATTCTCTTCCACACACACACTGGCCTAACAAATGGATTTAAAATCTGTTTCTAAAGATCCGATACAAAGACACACATACATACTGTACATATATATCTTGCTTAAAATTATATATATATATATATATATATATATATAAATAAAATATATAATATATATATATATCTCATACATATATATATATATATATATATATATATTATATATATATATATATAATATATATATATATATCTATCATATATATATACACTTTCAGGTTTCATTCTTGATGGACTGCTTTACTATTGCCAGTAAAGCAATATATATATTAATATATATAATATATATATATATATATATATATATATATATATATATAGTGTGTGTGTATATATATATATATATATATATATAGATAGATAGATAGATAGATATAATTATATATATATGTAAGTAAAAAAGGAAGTCCTCCTGACAGAAGAGCTTAAAGCAAAATAAGACCATTTATTCCACCAATTATAAAATAGGTCAGTAAAATACAACAAAGGCAACTGAAATGGCTATGATGGGAACTTTTATGTAGGTGAGGAATTTGTGAGGAATCTTGATACACATATATAGGAACATTTAAAAAACTGCACAGCATAACATTTTTGAATTAGTAACCTGTCACTAAAAAAAATATTCTTTTGTTCAATAATGTGTTTCACCTCCATAATATGAGGTGAAACACATTCTTGAACAAAATAATATTTTTTTTAGTAGTGCTAAAAATGAACTCGTTATGAAGAGGCACCATAACTCACCTCACAATTTGACAGCTGGTGTCAGAAAGCACTAAGCCGTCGTAGGTGCACTAACCTGAGCCTGTCAGTCACCATGGGGATGACAGCTTCTCTCAACTCTGCCTGCCAGTAAGCCGTGAGTAGCCTCGCATAGCCTATTTTCATTTTGATGTCACCGGCTGGGAGGGGTCTTGCTGAAGCTGCTAGTCAATCACAGCAGACGGTCACAGACTACTCACTGTTCCCTTTAAGGTGCAGCGCTGACTAAGTGTAATCTACTGTGTCTTATATTACTTCTTAGGTAATTGTCTAAGCAGTTTGTTTGCTCCCCACCTGAGCGCTATGTAGCAACAGCTGTAGGGTACCGTACCAGTATTACAATGCTGTAGCAGAACCTACAAATGGTAGGAGGTCAGGTCACTATCTGTTGCTACCTATCACTCGCTTGTAGCTACTTGTTTTTCTTTACCACAGAGCTCCAGGTGTGATGCCTGTTAATATGCTCCTTGTAACACCCACTGATGACCGTGTGCAGTACTCTCTTCAAGGAGCACTGAGCATGGATTTTAGGCATAGTTATAACATTTGTGCATTACAGAATGCTCTAACAAACTGAAGCATTTTTTATTATTTAGAATGTGTCTTTAGGGTGGTCCATTGTTATATAGACAGTACATTTTTACGATGCCTTAGCTATGAACTGACAGACTTGGTTTGTGAGGAAGCAATATAGTATGAGCCTGTTAACTATGGGGAACTGTATTAATTAAATGGTTGGTGATAAGAATAGTAAGATGGGTCCACCAGGAATGATATGGGGAGGTGCAGAAAAGCGTTAATGTACGGATATCATATGTGGTATTGCCCTGTTTTCAGACGTACATATGACATGGAAGATGGAGGCAGTAGTGACTGTATGGTCAGCAAAAGGACCATAAATGGACATTAGAATAAACTGTGTGTGTTCCAGACTAGTCAAGAGATAAAACTCATGAATGTTCGTGCTTGTCATTTGCTGATAGAGGGTTAGGTTGAGCATACAGGGCGTCACTGGTTAGGAGAGGAAAGTAGCTCTTTGGTAAATCGTCTTTTCCCTGTAATGAACCGACATCCAGAAAACAGTATCTTCTTTGCATCCGAAAAGTGATATTGTAGTTAACAGGAGCAATTTATATGTGTGTTGGTGCAAACCTAAATAATACTATTGCCTTATACTGCATCAGCAGTGGTGGTCTAGCTATGCGGAGCACTGGCTCAATCCATCTGTGAGGAGTATAAGTGATCAATTTAGTCATTTAGATCCAAATTATATGGACAATAGCTACTCTGCCAACATTTTCCTGACAGAATGCATCCAAGTTAGTAATCTGCATGTACGGAACCACTTCCATGAACGTTTAATATTTCTCACTGAACCTATCTAAGCTTGGATTAATTGTGTATGGTAACTTGAAATGTAATTGAAGATCAGAAATACAAATGTGTTCCCTCCCTAGTCGAGAGTAGATAGATAAATAGTCCTGTGCAAGTTCATAAAGTTGAAGCAGTGAACTGTAAAGCAAGCAATGTGTGTTAATCCAAGCTTAGATAGGTTCAGTGAGAAATATTAAACGTTCATGGAAGTGGTTCCGTACATGCAGATTACTAACTTGGATGCCTTCTGTCTGGAAAATGTTGGCAGAGTAGCTATTGTCCATATAATTTGGATCTAAATGACTAAATTGATCACTTATACTCCTCACAGACGGATTGAGCCAGTGCTCCGCATAGCTAGACCACCACTGCTGATGCAGTATAAGGCAATAGTATTATTTAGGTTTGCACCAACACACATATAAATTGCTCCCGTTAACTACAATATCACTTTTCGGATGCAAAGAAGATACTGTTTTCCGGATGTCGGTTCGTTACAGGGAAAAGCCGATTTACCAAAGAGCTACTTTCCTCTCCTAACCAGTGACGCCCTGTGTGCTCAACCTAACCCTCTATCAGCAAATGACAAGCACGAACATTCATGAGTTTTATCTCTTGACTAGTCTGGAACACACACAGTTTATTCTAATGTCCATTTATGGTCCTTTTCTCTGACCATACAGTCACTACTGCCTCCATCTTCCATGTCATATGTACTATGTACGTCTGAAAACAGGGCAATACCACATATGATATCCGTACATTAACGCTTTTCTGCACCTCCCCATAACATTCCTGGTGGACCCATCTTACTATTCTTAACACCAACCATTTAATTAATACAGTTCCCCATAGTTAACAGGCTCATACTATATTGCTTCCTCACAAACCAAGTCTGTCAGTTCATAGCTAAGGCATCGTAAAAATGTACTGTCTATATAACAATGGACCACCCTAAAGACACATTCTAAATAATAAAAAATGCTTCAGTTTGTTAGAGCATTCTGTAATGCACAAATGTTATAACTATTCCTAAAATCCATGCTCAGTGCTCCTTGAAGAGAGTACTGCACACGGTCATCAGTGGGTGTTACAAGGAGCATATTAACAGGCATCACACCTGGAGCTCTGTGGTAAAGAAAAACAAGTAGCTACTAGCGAGTAATAGGTAGCAACAGATAGTGACCTGACCTCCTACCATTTGTAGGTTCTGCTACAGCATTGTAATACTGGTACGGTACCCTACAGCTGTTGCTACATAGTGCTCAGGTGGGGAGCAAACAAACTGCTTAGACAATAACGGATATTATTTTCAACAGATTATACCAATAACAGGTGCTGCTAAGCTAACTGTACTAAGAGCGGGTATAGGTAATCTCCGGAGTAATACAGCAGAATAAATCAACTGTTGAGAGAGTAACGGATATCATCCGAAATAGACTGTGCTAATAAAAGATACTGCACAGTTAACTTTAACAAAAGCGACTATAGGAATCTTTCTTGACCAACACACAATTGATAGAATACTGTTAATTAGCACACTGCATCTTTAACTTTGAAGTTGAGAGCTCACGCGATCATAAGTAGAGGAGAGTGGAGACAGTCACAGCAGGAGTCAGTGTCTTAGCCTCCGGTGTTGCGCGGCCTGATGTGCTGACTGCGCTACACCGAAAGGGAAGGTGTGCGGCCGCCCTACCGCGCACCTTAAAGGGAACAGTGGTTGGCGGTGACATATGAGTAAAAGTGAGTTAAAAGGTCAAGAATTTTCCAATTAACTTGTTGCTTTTTGGATGAATTTCTAATTTATTGGCCAGGTCTTATCTCCATCACTTATTTTATGTGAAATTCTCTAGTCGTGACTGTTTACTAGGTCTCTGTATATGATTTCCTAAATGTTTGTACAAATAAAGTTTTTTTTTCTTTAAATCATGTGATGAGTTGCCTCTGGCTTATATTTTCTCTGTTATAGTTAGCTGCTCCATACACAGTCAATGTACAAGGTAAACTCATGCTGTTTTTCCTTCCTTTTTCCCATTTCGCTCTGGTGTTTAAGGTGCTGATCTGTCCTGATTTTTCCATAGCATTCCCTAATTTGGGAAATTTGGGACACTGTTTTTTGCTTTGAAATCCCTAATTGTCCCAAAATGTCCACCCCCCCCCACACACACAATTTGTCCCCCATAGCACGAGCCTGCTGGTGACGTTCACGGGCGGAGACTGCATGTTAGTGTTACCTGTCTGAAGACTCTTGCACCTCTGTTACAATGTTTGTCACAGTGACAGATTTACCAGCAGCAGTTTTTTTGTATGCCTTTTATGCTCTGCCTAGCTAGCAAGTACATCTACCAGTTAAAAAGACCCATTTGTGTAACAATTGAAACATATTTCTAAGTGCCTTTGGGAATATATTTATGACTCCTAGTACAATAGGTGTAAATCATGGGGCCAAATTATCAAGGGCTGAATGGCCCCTAATCCCCCTGTTTCCGCAAGAGCCTTTAGGCTCACCGGAAACAGCAGATAAGAAGCAGCGGTCTTAAGACCGCTGCTCCTTAACTGGTCCACCACCTCTGAGTGGCGGACAGCAATCAACCCAATCAGATACGATCGGGTTGATTGACACCCCCTGCTAGTGGCCGATTGGCCGTGAATCTGCAGGGGGCGGCATTGCACAAGCAGTTCACCAGAACTGCTTGTGCAATGCTAAATGCCGACAGCATATGCTGTTGTCATTCAGCAATGTCCGCCAGACATTGATAAATTGGCCCCCATATATATATATATATATATATATATATATAAAATATTTCTAAGTGCCTTTGGGAATATATTTCTGGCTCCTAGTAACATGATCTAACTTGTTAATTTTGTTCAAATATTCGAGACAATATTTTTTTTTAATTATATCTAAATGCCTTTGGGAATATATTTCTGGCTCCTGCTATAGAGGTTAAGTTAAATATTTCTTGGTGAGTGCCTTTGGGAATATAATTTTGGCTACTGCCGTAGTGGCGAACTAGTTAATCATATTTCTAAGTGCCTTTGATAATATATTTCTGGCTCTTACATAGGGGTTAATAATTACAAATATAAAGGTTAAAGCAACATAATACTCATATGCGAAAGCACTTGAAAGTGATGCAGCATAACTGTAAAAAGCTGACATGAAAATATCCCCATAACATCTCTATGTTAAAAAAAGGGAAGATATTTTAACTCACAATTTCCTCAGCTCCCAGTTAGTGTTCTGTAAAAAGTTATTTTTCAGTTACTGCCTGGCTGCAGCTAAAAAAAACAGGAAGAAATTAACAGCAGCCAGTCAGCATCAGCAGTGCTGAGGTCATGAGTAGGGATGGGCGAATGTGCAAATTTTCGAATTTCGAATGTAGAACGAATGTTATTACCGAAATTCGAATTCTAAATTCGAATGTCGATAAGAACGAATATTCTTAAAAATTCGAAAATCGAATGTTATTTACAGTTTTCGAATGTCACTTTCGAATTCGAATGTTTATAAATTCGAATTTTTCGAATTCGAATATAAATTCGAATTTTTCGAATTCGAATATTTCATAATTCGAATATTACATTTAAAAGCATTAGAAATACTATTACAATCTAAATTCGAATTTTTCGAATTCGAATACACGTATTGCATAATTCGAATATTACATTTAAAGAAAAAGCATTAGAAATACTATTACAATCTAAATTCGAATTTTTCGAATTCGAATATTGCATTATTCGAATATTACATTTAAAGAAAAAGCATTAGAAATACTATTACAACCTAAATTCGAATTTTTCGAATTCGAATACACGTATTGCATAATTCGAATATTACATTTAAAGAAAAAGCATTAGAAATACTATTACAATCTAAATTCGAATTTTTCGAATTCGAATATTGCATAATTCGAATATTACATTTAAAGAAAAAGCATTAGAAATACTATTACAATCTAAATTCGAATTTTTCAAATTCGAATATTGCATAATTCGAATATTACATTTAAAGAAAAAGCATTAGAAATACTATTACAATCTAAATTCGAATTTTTCGAATTCGAAAATTGCATAATTCGAATATTACATTTAAAGAAAAAGCATTAGAAATACTATTACAATCTAAATTCGAATTTTTCGAATTCGAATATTTTCGAATGTAATCGTAAAATTCGAAACCGAATATTCGAAAATCGAATGTTAGAATGTTATGTAAACATTCGAAATTCGATTCGAACGAACGAATGTGTTAAAATTCGTGCCGTTTTTCGAATGTTGCGAAACATTCGCCCATCCCTAGTCATGAGCTGTTTTACTGTGATCTCATGAGAATTCATAGTAAACTTCCTTAAACTGAATAGGTAAATAACATGAGTGTGCATGAGGCACACTCCCTTGCAGGTTCCGGGACAAGCATACTGATTGGCGGCTTTAAGTCCTTTACAATGGGGTGCGAATACTTAAGACATTTTGAGGTAAAATATCTTTCTTTTTTACATAGAGATGTTCAGGTGATATTTTCTAGTCAGCTTTTTACAGCTATGCTGCATCACCTTCAAGTATTTCAACATTTGGGTATCATGTCCCTTTAATATGATATCAGTCTGTTTTTAAAAGATTTTGTGTGCCATCCTACCATAGTGTTTAATAAAAATATACAAAGATTCATGTTATATTCCACTGCTAATTGTTTGAAAACATTTGTCAGCAGTTCCTACCATATTGTATAATAGTATAAAAATAAACAGTAATTTCATATTTATATAGAAATAGCGCCAAAGAAGTATAACTGTACCTTTATTCCGCAGCTATAAAGGGAATTTCCATTCATCACAAAGACCTTTGTCAAAAACTCTGACATAAGATGTAATACGTGCATCTAGTTTTTCCATCAGCCATAGGGGACAAGATGATATTAACAGTGATATAAGCAGTGAAAATACAAAAGAGAAAATTCTGCAGCAGAATCTAGCTCATCGTTAACTTTTTTTTTTAGACAGGAGAAATTCTGTGATAAGGAAGAACAATTAGCTGCAACTGAGGGTACTTTCACATATCACACAGCTTCACGCTATCAAAGGTTTATGTCCGTGGATTGTACATGGAAGTACTCCAGATATTATTATTATTATTATACTTTATTTATAAAGTGCCAACAAATTCAGCAGCGCTGTCCATAGGTACAAAAGATAAAAGTACAATTATACAATATTTTTAAGAGACATGACAAAATTTATCAAACAAATACAAGAGGAATTGAGGGCCCTATTCCGGTGGGAGCTTACAATCTAGAAGGGTAGGAGGGTGAGAAACAGGAGGACTACAAGGGTGAGAATGATGTTAGTACAGAGTTAGATGAGGGCAATTATTAGGTGAGGAATTTGTTTGTTACTAAGTTGCGTGGTAGGTTTACTTGAACAAAAATGTCTTTAGGTAGCTTTTGAAGGATGATAGATTAAGGGGAAGTCGGACAGGGCAAGGAAGTGTGTTCCAGTGGGTTGGTGCTGCATAAAAGAAGTCCTGCAGTCTAGCATGAGAAGAGGTGGTGGTAGAAGATGCAAGGAGCAAGTCATTGTTGGACCTTAGGGGGTGGGCTGGAGTATAGTTTACACATACAAAAAATATTAGCTATAATTTTGAACATAATTGCACCTTATACTTTAGATCTGTTGCACTATGATTTAAAAAAAGGCTATATTTATTTCTGTGTTGACTGACCCAGCCAATTGTAAAGAGATGAAGATTTCTCCCATGCTTGTCAAGTAATTTGATTACAAAACTATTAAAAAACCAGAGTGAAAGTTTAGATATTAGAACTAAAATTGTTGTCATCTGTAATTTTGAGTGATTATTTGAGTAACTGTTGAATTAAAAAATGTTCTAGTAAGAAAAGTTCTTGGACAGGGAGCAACGAGTAGTAGTAAACAGATCATATTCAGATTGGACAACGGGAATCAGTGGAGTCTCCCAGGGATCAGTACTGTGCCCTGTTCTTTTTAATATTTTATCAGTGACTTGGAGAAAGGCATAAATAGCAACATCTCTAATTTTGCAGATGATGCAAATCTGTAAAAGGTCATTAGCTCAGTGAAATTGTTTTACACGGGGATCAACAAAAATTAGAAGAATGGTCAGGTAAGTGGAGAATGAGATTTAATACTGGAAAATGCCAGGTTCTACATTTTGGAAGTAAAAATAAGCAGGCAACCTATTATTTAAATGGGACTAGACTTGGCAAAACATAAGAGGAAAGGTATTTGGACTTATAGATAACAAGCTAAAGATGAGTGCACAATGCAGGTCAGCGGCTTCTAAGGCTAATAAGACAATATCATGTATTAACAGAGGCATTGATGCAAGGGAGGAAAGCATAATTCTGTCACTATATAAATCTCTGGTAAAACCTCAACTTGAGTATGGAGTGCAGTTCTAGGGACCAATCTAAAAAAATACATTGCAGACTTTGAAGTTCTGATATTCACTGGACAGGCCTGATTTTTGGGGTCTGTTCTAGGAAGATTGACGTCTGTCTCACATTGCCCCCATCTCCCTGGCTGCTCTGCATTATTTACTTATTTATTTATTTTTTTAGTCGATATTATTGAACCCCTTAGCATGTAAGCCTATGAGCCCAGCTGTTTGTAGATCACCTTCATAAGAGCCAACTACAACAGTGCAACTCTTGGCAGGGCCCTTTACCCATTTGATCCCTATAAATGTGATCCTGTATACCGCCTATGTTTATAGCGCTGCAGAATCTGTTGGCGCTCTACAAATACCTGATAATAATAATTATGTTATCACGTGACCAATACAGACCCAACACACAGTCAGTTAGTGCACTGACGTCTGAAGTCACGTGGCCAGTCACAGGGTTTTTGGTGTACGTGAATGCACATGCCACGTTGACTCTGCTCTAGTCTTCTATGAGTGAGGCTGAGCTCAGGAGTCAGCAACTTCGTGCTGCGCTAACTACTGTTGTGTCGAGGAGGACCAAGTCAGACCAGCAGTACTCTGCCTCTGAAAGTTTCTGCTTACATTTCATGCTGGTGGAGTCGAGGAGTAATTGTGTGGAGTGCTGAGGACGCCGCCTGAGGGACCACTCAGTCTTGCCACGGGTAAGTCTCTGTGGCTTTGCTGGGGAAGTGGATCTAGTCCTGGCTCCTATACGCTTTGTTTGATTTTAGGGCAGATGTTTTTTCCTGCACTAGTAGAATTATATCGCCCTCCTGGCAGAAGGACACTCAGGGGAGGTGCTCTTTAAAGTTATTTTCCATGGCATATAATCAGTAAGCAGGCCAGGTAGGCTTGATATTTAAAATATATACACTCTATCCTAAATAAATGTTTTTAGCAAGCTGCTCAAACTCAGCAACAATACTGCAGCAGTCTTGGTTATAGATATGGGACAATTATTTCAGTTAATGCCGACCTCATGTTGTGCTGCCCGCAGTATGTCAGTCGGTCTGCTGAATTTTCAATTAATTAGTTGATTTTTTGTGCTGTACTTGTGATGATCGATCACATAGTGATCTCTGCACGGTGGGGTTGCAGAGTTAAGTATTTAATTGGTTTCTGAGGAGTTAGTTGGACTTTGTACAGGCTTTGTGTTTGATACACTAGTTTTTGTAGGATTTATTGGGTTTCGAGAACTTTAAGGTTCTTAATGTTCCCTAAACACCTACAAATGTTGTTTTCTATAAAATAGAAATGTTGAACAGAAAACCTATGTTGACTTATATATTATTAATTTGAAAAATGATGCTTTATTTTGCAAGTTGATTATATCTGTATTCAAGCATCCTATAAGCTTTTTATTTTAGCTAAAGGGACTTTATAGTGTTATTCATTAGAACAATTTATTGTCCCCTGCAAAGGAATTTATTATCTGCTATTATCCCTGGCTGATGATGATCTGTCACATCTACATAAAGAATTATATTGAATATTTTTTGTTTATCTTTTAGCAAGGTTGTTAAAAAAAAAAAAAAAAAAAAAAAGATTGCTCTTCTGATTACAGATGTGGACATATCAGTGCAGCAGCAGCAGTAGGTATCTTTATGTGCTGGTTAGTTACTCCAGCTAATCCTTTAAGGTAGGCTTTTTCAGTTGGCAAAAATTGTGAATGCAGCTTTCCAAGATCCAATATGTTTTTGTGATGCTTAGGTCACAGACCACATTTCCACATTTCCGTGGACATTGTTCACTCTATAGCATTGTTGCGGAACTACCATTGGTGCAGCAGGTGCAGTGGCACCAGGGACCAAGTGCCGGGGGGGTGCCATAGCAGCTATTCTATACATAGGCAAGTGCAGAATGTGTACAATCCTAATGCGGGGGAGCTTTTTATTAGTGCTGGTTGCAGGTCCATCTATCTATCCATCCATCATCATAATAATTATACAGAGCAGCATGTATATTATTGCTATAGCTTACTACAGCTTAATACTGAGTTATCTTTGGGGGCCCCTCAAAATAAATTGCAACAAGGCCCTCTGTTCAGTATGTCTGCTACTGCTCAGTCGGTGCTGCAATTGTTTTTCAGTAGCCACCCACCACTTGCCTATTTTGGAGGAGCAAGTCAGGGTTCGAGTCTGCAGCTGACAAAACTAGCCATGGTCTTTATACTAGTATTAAGTGCTAAGTTTTGCAGTTCTTATCTGATATAGCTAATTGGTATATATAAGGGTTAGTCTTTAAAAGTCTTCACAGAGCATTTTTTTTAGTTCTGAGAATTAGAAAATCTACAATTTCTGATTTAAATTAAATTCAATTTGGGCGAAATAAATAAGTATAATGCAGAATTGTTATACTATGCATAATTAAACCTTTTATATTAAACTCTCAGGGTGTTTACTATCCCTTTAGCCAGACAGCCCAGTCTTTTTACAGCCTATTTATTATAATTAATAGAAACCTCTTCTCTTTCCCTCTCTCATCTTCTAGGTCCTCCCTTTTTCTCTTTTTGGCCCTCTCTCCCTTTTCTCTCCCACTCACCCCCTTTATCTTCCCTTTTTTCTTCTTCCACTCTCCTTCCTTCTCTTCCCATTCTCTTTCCTTCCTCCCCCCCTCCTCCCTATTTCTTCTTTTCAATGTTTCTAATGTCCTCTCCTATGTTTATTTCCTTACTTAATTATATACAACTAGTCTTAAAGCCTGTGTACACGGGCCAATTTTTTATGTACCGCGGTTCCATCCCTCTCCCCCTCTCTCCCTCTTTTCCCCCCCTCCCCCCTCTCTCTCCCTCCCTCCCCCCTCTCTCTCCCTCCCTCTTTCCCCCCCCTCCCCCCCTCTCCCTCTTTCCCCCCCCTCCCCCCTCTCTCTCCCTCCCTCTTTCCCCCCCCTCCCCCCTCTCTCTCCCTCCCTCTTTCCCCCCCCTCTCTCTCTCTCTTTTCCCCCTCTCCCTCTTTTTCCCCCCTCTCTCTCTCCCTCTTTTTCCCCCCCCTCTCTCTGTGCCTCTTTCCCCCTCTCTCTGTGCCTCTTTCCCCCCCCCTCTGTGCCTCTTTCCCCCCCCCCTCTCTCTCTCTCCCTCTTTTCCCCCCCTCTCTCTCTCTCCCTCTTTTCCCCCCCTCTCTCTCTCTCCCTCTTTTCCCCCCCCTGTCTCTCTCTCCCTCTTTTCCCCCCTCTCTCTCTCTCCCTCTTTTCCCCCTCTCTCTCTCTCCCTCTTCCCCCCCCCTCTCTCTCTCCCTCTTTTCCCTCCCTCTCTCTCCCTCTCTCTCCCTCCCTCTTTTCCCCTCCTCTCCCCCCCTCTTTTCCCCCCCTCTATCCCCCTCTCTCTCCCTCCCTCTTTTCCCCCTCCCTCTTTTCCCCCTCCCTCTTTTCCCCCCCTCTATCCCCCTCTCTCTCCCTCCCTCTCTCTTTCCCTCCCTCTCTCTTTCCCCCCCTCTCTCTCCCTCTTTTCCCCCTCTCCCTCTTTTCCCCCCCTCTCTCTCCCTCTTTTCCCCCTCTCCCTCTTTCCCCCCCCCTCTCTCTCTCCCCCTCTTTTCCCCCCTCTCTCTATGTAAGGGGCCTATAGGGTTGCCTAAGGCCTTCTTCACTTTCTGCAATTACTTGAGGGGTTAAGGGGTCCTCAGGGAGGTTCAGATGTATGGCAGGGGCTAAGGAGGCCCAGCTAACTTTATAAGAAGTCTCCCACAGGCCCGGCAGCCCAGGCCCCAATGTACCAAGTGGACCGGCTATGTAGAATTTATGCAGGAGGGCCAAGAAGTGTGAGCGACTCCGAAGAGAAAATCTTGTGTTTTATGGCGCTCCTGCACTTCCCCCCGTACCTCCCGGTCTCTGTTGCGTGCGCGTGGGTTCGCGTGCGCATGCGCATTGAGGCTAAGTGGGTTGTCAATGGCTAGGGCTTCGCGTGCGCGTGCGCATTGCTAGTAGTCTAACGGCTAAGGGGTTGTCAATGGCTAGGGCTTCACGGGTTCGCGTGCGCGTGCGGGGGGCTCAAAGTGTGCGTGCGCAGCAAGGGGGGTCAATGGGCTCAAATCAGTTTGTTTGTGAGTGTGAAACAATGGGGCTCAAATCAGTTTGTGAGTGTGAAACAATGGGGCTCAAATCAGTTTGTGAGTGTGGGGCTCAAATCAGTTTTGAGAGTGTGCGGTAAGGCGCGTGCGGGGTGCTAACAAACAATGCTAAGTGGGTTGCGCGTGCGAACAGCTGGCCAAGGGTGCGCGTGCAGCGGCAAGAGTTTGTCTGAACTGCGCATGACGGCTTCAGACAAACTCTTGTCTTTTATAATATAGGATATTCATGCTGTCTCGTCTCTATTTTTAAATCCAGGAATCAGGACTCTCAGCTTTCAGACCGATTTGTGTGTGTTGCATTGAACGGCATAAAGAAATCTTCTGTGGTGTAAATCTAGATAAGGTAATGTGTTTTGTTTCAATCAATCTACATCTTGACATTTCTTTGTAAATAAACACTCATTTAGGTTACATGAGTAGTAAATGGTTATAATATGACACACATTTATGGTTTAGTTTATGTTATGTTTTTCTTCTGGACGAATGAATCAGTCATATCTACATATGTACACACTGGGCTTTGATTGTGAGTGACTCCCATAACAGGCTCCTGGTGGGGTTTTCTTTTTAAGTTCCACACACTGTCACCGCCTGGCTACTTCACAATGCAATCTTTCTGGCAACCTTTTTCTGTGGAGATACCTATAGATACAAATATGAACATTTTGAAAAATATGCTTGAAACTGGTCAAACTGGAGGGATAATTAAAAAAAAAAGAAAAGAATTTTGCTACCTGTACCAAAAATTTCCAAAAATGGCTTTGTTCTATTTTTTACCAAAGGTGAATAAAAATAAACAAAACCTACCCGGCAGGTCCATTATTTACTACCTTCATATATCAAAGATACGACACACATATTGAACATATTGGAGAATCTCCCTTGGGATAGTGAGCTAATAATTTAGCCGAGCCAATTTCACTGTGCTAAGAGTCATTTACCTTTATCAAGTTTATTCATATTCGTATATATTTTTAAGATACACTCAGGGAACCTTGTAGAAATTTTATATCGGCTGTATTTCTCTGTTTTTAATATGATTAATATGTTTTATTGTTACTGATGCCGGCATCCTATGTAATTGAGTATATGTTAACATATTCTGTATGCATTAACCAGTTATCCACTTAAATTACTATAAAAATTCTCTTTTCTAGTACCATTAGGTCCTCTTGTTATTTCATTTTATTTGCATAATAATCTGGTTGGCTCTACTTAGCTGGAGCGCTTATCCCACACCATTCTCACCTCTTGAGCTAATAATTGCCACATGTGATGTGACGTCCCTATACACAAATATAGATCACGAGATGGGGATTAGTGCAGTAGAACATTTTCTAAAAGAAGGCAGCAAGGAACAAATTGGACTGAAAAACTTTTTATTAGATAACATTAGGTTCATTCTCACACATATTCTCTTTTAATGGTCAACTATTCTTACAAATAAAGGGTACAGTGATGGGTACGAAATTTGCACC
The DNA here is from genome assembly GCF_027579735.1 of Bombina bombina. Taxonomy (NCBI): domain Eukaryota; kingdom Metazoa; phylum Chordata; class Amphibia; order Anura; family Bombinatoridae; genus Bombina; species Bombina bombina. Next base: position 99,969,529 of record NC_069506.1, read on the forward strand.
TTGCTATGTGAATCTCTTTATGGGAAAATGGGAACAAGAGTTCATGGAACAACATCTGCTGAGTGTAAACCTCATACTTTTTAAGCGTTATATAGATGATATATTAATAATATGGAGAGTAAGTGAAGCTGACTTACTGAATTGGTTTGGGGATATGAATAAAAATGAGGTGGGCCTACATTTCACATATGAATACAGTAGGGAGAAAATATCCTTTTTGGATTTGGATATATTGGTGGAAGAAAATACACTGATAATCAAGAATCATTTCAAAGAGGTTGATGCCAACAATTACATTCATTTGAAGAGTTGCCATCTACAAAGGTGACTAGAAAACACTCCTAAATGGCAGTTTCTAAGAATTAAGAGGAACTGTTCGACAGTAGTGGATTAGGAGACCCAAATTAAGATCTTGGAAGAAAGATTCAGAGAACGAGAATATGATATAAACTTAATTGACAAAGCTAAAATGGAAGTAAATAAGAGAGATAGGAATACAATTTTAAAAAGGGTAGAAAACAATTACAAACGAAAAAAGAGGAATCGGGGTACCCTTTATAACTGCCTTAAACTATCAACATAAAGATATGGAGATGATTATACGTAAACACTGGCATGTGATTAAATCAGATGAGATTTTGGGCAAGGAAATATCAGAAAAAACAGTGTTTGTGTATAGGAAAGCTCCAAACATAAAAAATATCCTGGCCCCCAAGTGAATACAAAGATAAAAAAAGAAAATGAAAGAAGTTGACCTAAGAGGACAAAAACTATGTGGTTTTTTTTCGGTGCTACAGCTGTAAGGCATGTGAACATAGTAAGAAAGTGAAATCTTATGTATCTATAAGCACAGGTAAGAAGTATGATATAAAGGATACTATTCGCTGTAGGGATAGGGGGGTATTATATATACTACAATGTTCATGTCAACTTCAGTACTTAGGAGAAACTACCAGACCATATAGAGACAGGATAAGGGAGCACTTAAAGGGACAGTTTACTCAAAAAATGTCTCCCCTTTAATTTGTTCCCAATGATCCACTTTACCTGCTGGAGTGTATTAAATTGTTTACAAGTAGCTCCTTTACCCTTATATTGGCATTTGAAATAGTTGATTTAGCATGTGGTATCCCCACCTATTCTGAATGTTTGTGGCCGCAGGTCCCAGCTATAGATAAGCTTTGTAAACACAGCCAGCAGAAGAAATTATACTCCCAGTGGCATATAGCAGAGATAAAGTAATATAATGTTGATTTTCCATTGTTCTCTCCAAGTACTGGTGATTGTTTTATGTACAGATATAAGATAAAGGAGCAGGTATATGTACACAGTGTGATACAGTAATGAGATCTGATTATACCTACAAGCTCAACCTATTTTATTAGGTTGTGGCTTCAAAACACAAAATTAGAGCTTTAATATACACAAAAAAACATAAAAAGCTATTTTTCATACATTTTTTTTCTCTGCAGTTGGTAAAAAAAGCAATTGTAAACACATTAAGCGAAAAACTATTTTTCAGTGTACTGTCCCTTTAAATAATATAGAAAAAGGGAATCTGGAAACTCGTCTGTATGAACATTTCAAAACAGTACACAAGAACAGCACTAAAGGTATTGTTTGTTGGGCCATTAAGAAAGTAAAGAAAAACTGGAGGGGAGGAGACTTTCAAAAACGTATACTTAGAAAGGAAGCGGGATTGATACACAAGATAGGTGCCCTATATCCCCTAGGCTTAAATTCAGAATTTGATCTGAACACTTTTATCTTAGACTGATATGAAGTATCTTTTTGTTGCAATCCCTTTTTTATACTTTAGATCTCATGTTTTATATATTCATATTCCTATTTAAATTGTATTTATTGTATCTGTAGTTTATTGCTTATTAGATCTTCCATTCAAGTAAAATATCACTTACCTATTTAGAACATGCATAACAAATGTTGCTTATGCCTTTTTTATGCACCAGCGATTTTGTCTTGTTTTTAGGAAATAACAAATGTAATTAAATGCAAAGTTTTCGTTTCACTAGTGTTTTATATAATATAGATAATATATTTGTATATATATATTTTGTCTACGTTATGTTACATTTTTAAAGTGCTTTCAATGTAAGTGATGAAATGGGGAGTGATTACCATTTGGAGATTTTAAGCCACATTTAATAAGTGAATCCACCCTAACAAATATGTCCACCTTAACATAGACATTGTTAAATTATGGACCAATCAATTTCCGCAGGAGGGGTATTTGAGGAAGTACTTGAGATTTACTATCCATCTTGAAAAAGCCTTGAGAGGAGGCGAAACGCGTTGATGAGCATGCCAGTACTTTGAAGACAAGGCACAATATCTCTGTGTGCTTAGAACTCAAGCCGACTTTTGAGAGCGGTGATTGGTCGAGCTACACACGTGACGTGGACATGTCTACAGTCATTTTGAGATCAGCTGGATTCAGTGGAAGCCTGCGAACAGCAGAAAGAGGTTTTTGTGTTAACCTATCTTCTCCTACTGCAGATGTGGATGTCCTAAGGAGCTTGAAGCGTGTCTGTCCAGGACTGGGGAGAAAAACATTAAGTGTAAGGTAACACTATATGGCTACCAGCTAACACATTAAAGTGACATTGGAATATCTGTGGAAATACATCATCAGTAGATGCAAATTCCATTGGAGGATTCACACTCTAGTTAAAACTCAAATACAAGGTGGCTTTTCTGTGAACATATGTATTTTTGTGGACATATTTTTATACCCTTTTTATTTTCCTTTTTTATCCCCTTTTTTGACAGTTTTTATATTTGTAGATTTTTATGTGACCGTTCACTTTTTTAGACATTGCATAGTTGTTAATAATAAATATTGCTTTTCAGTGCTTTTCTGATTTTTCCCTTTGTTAAAATCTCTCTATTTCAACCATAGGGAAGGGCTGTCTTCCCTGAATAACTGACATTCAGTAGGCTTGCACTAAGGTACCTTGCTTTTCTTAATGCTGGAAAAGCAAACTATTTTAATGTCAGTTAAAACTGAAATTTAAAAAATGTTTTGTATTTCTGCTTGCTTTGCCCCTGATGAAATATATGTAGTGGAATATTACCATATCTATAATGGCAGATGTGGATCCTACAGAGTCACCAAAGAAAAAAATCAAAAAGAATTTGTCTGTTTAAAGAGTCATGGCGGTCCCAGCGTTCTTTTCTTCAGAAATCGAGAAGAGATCCACAATTTGCTTTTTGTGAATATTGCAGATGTGACTTTTCTGTTAGTCATGGTTGTTACAACGATATAAACAGGCACATTGCTACTGATAAACATGCATCTAGTGCCAAGGCTGTCATACAGTCAAAAGCTATAGCTTCATTTTTTTCTTCAAAAATGACTGAAAATGTAACAAGAGCTGAAGTTTTATTTACAGCCTTTCTAGTGGAGCATAATATTTTGATCGCAAGTAGCGACCACGTAAAGCATTTCTTTAAAAAATTGTTTCCTGCTTCCAGGTTTGCAGAAAAATATGCATGTGCTTCTCCAAAAACAACGCAAATACTGCAGGGTGCAGTAGCTTCTGAAGCACTTAAAAATGTTAGATCTACAATAGAACGTAGGGGGAAATATTTGTCTCTAGAAAAATATTTCCAAGTCCTAGTAACTTATGGGCATCCAGACACAGAACTAATTGTGATAGAGTTTCTGGATATGGTGGCCTGCAAGTTAAATAGATCACAGGAATTGTTTGATGCAGTCAATGATATGTTATCAAAACATAAAATTGACTGGAACAAATGTGCAACATATTCAGCTGACAATGCTGTAAACATGCAGGGTAAGCACAATAGTGTAAAGCTGTCCTTGCCATCTAGTGCACTTAATTACAGAGCATGGTTCAAAAATGTTATTAATAAACGTACAGGACTTAATAATAGATATTCATTATCACTTCTAGAAAAGCGTTAAAAAGAGTGGACTCACTAAATGATGATACGGCATTTTCTAATACAAATGTCAGGAAGATTGTTAAGCATGTAAAAACTCATTGGCTTTCCCTTAAAAAATAAATAAATAGAAAAGACTTTGTTGTCCTGGGATGGACTGTATGCCTATTTTATCAGCACCTTTGACGATGAGCCTCAAAGCTCTCTTGGTGCCAGAGAGCACAGGATTACAATGAAAATTAAGAATCTAATGACAAAAGTGTTCCTGTCTGCAGTGTTACCCATCTTTAATAAGTTTAACCTTTTAATGCAGACTGAAGAGCCAAAAATTCACCTTTTTATATGCTGCTATGATGATCTTGTATATTGGTGAGGGTTATGCAGCCTGGAGTCATAGCAGCAAGCCAGTGTTTAAGAGATATAGACTACTTGGACTGTATTGTACAGTTACCAGCCAGATAAATCCTCTTGGGCTTTGAAACCACCAACTATGCTCGAAGAGAAAATTGTATAGATACTGCACCATACTTAACATTTTTGGAAGAGTCTGTGCAGTTTTATGGAAAAGGTTTGGCTTATATAAAAAATCAATGCCTCTAGATGATATGCTTCTTCAAAATCTGACCTTTATTAATCCATCAAATCGCCTGTCTTCATCATTAAGCAACTTTCAAGTGGTCATTGACAGCAAACAGATAATCTATTTGCAGAAAATTCCAGACGTGTGATGTTTTGCCCCAGACTGATGGCAGTGTGAGGATAAATAAAGTCTGGTATGATATTTCAGAGATTAAAGATCCAGTGTGTGACCAACCAAGATTTCCTACATTGTGCGTGCCGTCTAGTGAAATTCATGTGCCTTATTCCTCACAGCAATGCTTCATGTGAAAGTCTTTTTAGTATTGTAAGAAAGATTATAATTGACCAAAGAAGCTTACTAGGTAAAAATCCTCTTACCCAACCGCCCGCCCCTAGTGTATATGAGGAAACAACTTCTGTAAGAAACTCTCTATGTGCTATACTATTTATTATTATTATCAAGTATTTGTAGAGCGCGAACAGATTCCGCAGCGCTATAAACATAGGCGGTATACGGAGATAACATTTATATGGAATAAATGGTTAGAAGGCCCTGCACTGTTGTAGTCAGCTCTTATGAAAGTGATCTACAAACAGCTGGGCTCATAGGCTTACATGCTAAGGGGTTCAAGGAGATAATGGAGTTAGGAAGGTTAGTGTAGATTGTATGCATCCCTGAATAGTAGAGTCTTTAGGGAGCGCTTGAAGCTTTCAAAACTAGGGGAGAGTCTTGTGGAGCAAGGCATGGAGTTCCATAAGATGTGATCCAGTCTGGAGGAGTCTTGTAAACGAGAATGTGAGGAGGTAACAAGAGTGGAGAAGAGTGGGAGATTGTGAGCAGAGCGAAGGGAGCCGGAAGTAGAGTATATGGAGACAAGGTCTGAGATGTAGGGGGGAGCAGTGCAGTTGAGGGCTTTGTATGTCAGAGTGAGAATTTTGTGTTTAATTCTGGAGAAAGCCAGTGAAGGGATTGGCAGAGAAGTGCAGCAGATGAAGAGTGACGTGTAGGGAAGATGACAAAACAGAGGGGCGCCTCATGTGTGGTATCATCAAATAAAAGCAAAGCCACAGATAAAAGCCAAATGGGTACTCACAAGGCTCTAGAGCACCTATGTGCTTGTAGGGACAGGCTTCAGATTTTATCAGGTGTGACAGCTCACCCACAAAGGATATCAGTCATTAACTGTAGTAAAAAGGTGAAACACAAGAAAAGCACCAAATTGTGCAGATCACTAGGGATATGATGTTTAACTTAACACAAAGGAAGATTGTTAACTCACATATTGGATGAGCACACCTATGTGCTAGTAGGAGCAAGCTGGCATATTTAGGTATGGTGTGTCAGCTCACCACCAAGGAACCTTTCTTTAGAATGCAATATCCAAGTGTGGCAAACACCTGTGTGTTAGGCTCCACTCCAAGCGGGTGCAGGCAGGTAGAATCACTCACAGGAGTATTTTACAAATTATATATACAAATATACAAAAGAGTGAACAGGGGGAATACAATCAAGCCCCCTGTAAATGCAACGCGTTTCTCGGCTCATACGCTGTTTCCTCAGGCATATTTTCTACCCTGCTTTATAGACCTACTATCTAATGCCAACTAACATTTTTCCTCACTATCCTAAGGGCGTGTACCCTTAATTGGTAACCTTCAACACCTGACTGTTTCAGTGTTTAATTACAAAGGTGTCAGTCTTGTGTGTTAACATGAAACAAAGGTATAAAGTGAAACTCTATGCAGCAACTCATATACACCTATAAATTCTAAACAACAATCTCTAAGCATGTAGAAAAAATGCAAACATGAATACAAAAAAGCATTCTTTCACATTCATATTATACAATGTATGACACGTTTACAGCAGTTTTCCTACCATATGCAAATCATCATCAACAACATGTTTTAGATTATTTTATCTTTCAAATTTATAATCAGTAGTGTATATCCCCAATATTTTATAGGACACAATAGTATGTTAAAATTACTCACATTTCGTCTACAGCTTTGTCATAAGTGAAAGCGATTTTCTATAGATCATAAATGTAATTCTTATGTTCAATTTATACAAGATATTGTGTACAAGGATAGTTAGTTGATAGTTGTTTTCCCCTTTTCATATTCATCTTCTAACAATCCCTACTTCACTTGAATAATGTGTTTGAGCCGTGTTTGACATATACGCTATATTGATTGGCCCATACTGAAAAATTTCCTAACCTATCTGATTGGAGGTGTGTCACTCGCTTTAACTAGCGTGCTGTGTCAAACTATCAACAACCCTATTCCAGAGGCCATTATCATGTGTGCATATGGTTGATATATGATATCATACCAGTATATGACTCTCTATAAATCACTGTGGTATCAGTATGTCGCCCATATTATATCTGGGTTGATCACATTTAGTTTACGATTTCTCAATGAATGAACACAATTTTCTATAGAATGTAAATAGGATTCTCATGTTAAATTTCTATTGCACAAGCCACTGTGTGTAAAGATCGTCAAAAATTATTTAACTTATGTTTAGAATGTTCAAACCGTGTTTCACATATACGCTCTATTGATTAACTCACATTGAAATTGTCCTGACCTATTGGATTAGGGGTGTGTCACTCGCTACTGACAGCGGGATAGACCTACTTTTCTACGAACCTATAGCAAAAGCCAACCTCGTATGTAAACGAAGAGGACGTGTACAAACCCCCTAGTATATGACCCTCCATGGTTCACTATTGCGTTCTTAACGAACGACTAACTCAGATTTCCAATTAATAACGATATGCTCACAATTAGTTGAAACTACTGCACATTCAAATGACTGACCAAATGGTGAACAATAGGTATCGACTGTCGCCGAGTAATTTAACATCTTACGCCACATTGTGTGTACTGTTATAAATTTAAAGTCATAACTCATAAGATGCAATGCCTGTGTGTAGATGATACTCAAGGTGTCTAAAGGTGCAATTTCTTTTTATTTTTATCTGGGATCTTAAAATTATCAGGAATCCTTGTTTATCATGACTATACTTGGCTATGCCTAAATAGGCTATCTAAATATGCCTTAAAGTCTCCTGTAACGGAAGAAAAATCCCACACTACAAATTGCTCTAATTTAAATATAGAATAGGCCCGACCATAAGATTAATGTCTAAAAATATTAAGCATCTCAATCTACCCCTATATTCAATGAGGCAACAGAAATTAAAATTTTCTATAATAAATTCTGTCAAAAATAAATAAGTGATACGTCCTATGGACAGCTGAGTCACTATAATAAAAATATCCAAAATAAAGTGTACCTAACATAATAGTGATTAAATCTATATATAAGTAACTAGTTGGTACATATGTGTCTTGATGTGCTAGCTAAAATATAAAAAACAGATAATCTGTCTTATAGTAGTGGATAATAAACATTCCTGTGCCATCTATATTATAAATATAGTATCTTAATATATAACAAAAATTCTATATTTTATGTAGTGCTCATAGCAACTAATAAAGTTAACCTATTTAATACAACTAAATATATATTAGTGCCTATTCATCAAAAAAAAAATATTCTATAAATGCAAGTGACAATAAAGTCACTGCAAACTATTCTAAGTGGTGACATATAACTAAAGCCTAACTATATTATAAAACAAATCAAAAAGCAGCTAGATCTATTACTTCATTTAGGCCAGAGGGAAACAATCGTCTAGATCACGAGTTTTGTCGGTAAGGCTGTGCGGTGCTAACGAGCCTTTTTTTCTTACCGCTCCCTTAAGCCAACGCTGGTATTACGAGTTTTCTTCAAGCCGGCGTTAGCCTCAGAAAAGTGAGCCTTGAGCAAAATTTAGCTCCACATCTCACCTCGATACCAGTGTTGCTTACGGTAGCGGTAAGCTGGCAAAACGTGCTCGTGCACGATTTCCCCATAGGAAACAATGGGGCTGAGCTGGCTGAAAAAAAACCTAACACCTGCAAAAAAGCAGCATTCAGCTCCTAACGCAGCCCCATTGTTTCCTATGGGGAAATAAAAGTAATGTCTGCACCTAACACCCTAACATGAACCCCAAGTCTAAACACCCCTAATCTTACACTTATTAACCCCTAATCTGCCGCCCCCGCTATCGCTGACATCTGCATTATATTATTAACCCCTAATCTGCCGCTCCGGACACCGCCGCCACCTACATTATACTTATAAACCCCTAATCTGCTGCCCCCCACATCGCCGCCACCTACATTATAATTATTAACCCCTAATCTGCCCCCCCCAACGTCGCCACAACTATATTACATTTATTAACCCCTAATCTGCTGCCGCCAACGTCGCCGCCACTATAATAAAGTTATTAACCCCTAAACCTAAATCTAACCCTAACCCTAACACCCCCCTAATTTAAATATAATTTAAATAAATCTAAATAAAATAACTACAATTAAATAAATTATTCCTATTTAAAACTAAATACTTACCTATAAAATAAACCAACTAATGGTTACATTGTAGCTAGCTTATGATTTATTTTTATTTTACAGGCATCTTTGTATTTATTTTAACTAGGTAGAATAGTTATTAAATAGTTATTAACTATTTAATAGCTACCTAGTTAAAATAAGTACAAAATTACCTGTAAAATAAATCCTAACCTAAGTTATAATTACACCTAACACTACATTATCATTAAACTAATTACCTAAACTATCTACAATTAATTACAATTAAATTCATTAAACTAAATTACAAAAAAAAACCCACTAAATTACAGAAAAAAAAGAATTACAAGAATTTTAAACTAATTACACCTAATCTAATCCCCCTAATAAAATAAAAAAGCCCCCCAAAATAATAAAATTTCCCTACCCTATACTAAATTACAAATAGCCCTTAAAAGGGCCTTTTGCGGGGCATTGCCCCAAAGTAATCAGCTCTTTTACCTATAAAAGAAAAATACAATACCCCCCAACATTAAAACCCACCACCCACACACCCCTACTCTAAAACCCACCAAACCCCCCCTTAAAAAAACCTAACACTAACCCCCTGAAGATCACCCTACATTGAGCCGTCTTCACCCAGCAGGGCACAAGTGGTCCTCCAGAGGGCCGAAGTCTTCATCAGATCAGGGCAGAAGAGGTCCTTCAGACGGCAGAAGGCTTCATCCAGGCTGCATCTTCTATCTTCAGCCTTCCAGAGCGGAGCAGGCCCATCTTCAATCCAGCCGACGCGGAGCCATCCTCTTCAAACGACGTCCTAACGAAGAATGAAGGTTCCTTTAAATGACGTCATCCAAGATGGCTTCCCTTGAATTCCGATTGGCTGATAGGATTCTATCAGCCAATCGGAATTAAGGTAGGAAAAATCCTATTGGCTGATTGGATCAGCCAATAGGATTGAACTTGCATTCTATTGGCTGTTCCAATCAGCCAATAGAATGCGAGCTCAATTCTATTGGCTGTTCCAATCAGCCAATAGAATGCGAGCTCAATCCTATTGGCTGATCCAATCAGCCAATAGGATTTTTCCTACCTTAATTCCGATTGGCTGATAGAATCCTATCAGCCAATCGGAATTCAAGGGACGCCATCTTGGATGACATCATTTAAAGGAACCTTCATTCTTCATTAGGACGTCATTTGAAGAGGATGGCTCCACGTCGGCTGGATTGAAGATGGACCCGCTCCGCTCCGGAAGGATGAAGATAGAAGATGCAGCCTGGATGAAGCCTTCTGCCATCTGGAGGACCTCTTCTGCCCCGATCGGATGAAGACTTCGGACCCTCTGGAGGACCACTTGTGCCCAGATGGGTGAAGACGGCTCAAGGTAGGGTGATCTTCAGGGGGTTAGTGTTAGTTTTTTTTAAGGGGGGATTGGGTGGGTTTTAGAGTAGGGGTGTGTGGGTGGTTGGTTTTAATGTTGGGGGGCAATGCCCCGCAAAAGCCTTTTAAGGGCTATTTGTAATTTAGTATAGGGTAGGGACATTTTATTATTTTGCGGGGCTTTTTTATTTTATTAGGGGGATTAGATTAGGTGTAATTAGTTTAAAATTCTTGTAAATTTTTTTTCTGTAATTTAGTGTTTGTTTTTTTTCGTAATTTAGCTTATTGAATTTAATTGTAATTTATTGTCGGTAGTTTAGGTAATTAGTTTAATGATAGTGTAGTGTTAGGTGTAATTGTAACTTAGGTTAGTGTTTATTTTACAGGTACTTTTGTTTTTATTTTAGCTAGGTAGTTATTAAATAGTTAATAACTATTTAATAACTATTGTACCTAGTTAAAATAAATACAAAGTTGCCTGTAAAATAAATATAAATCCTAAACTAGCTACAATGTAACTATTAGTTATATTGTAGCTATCTTAGGGTTTATTTTATCGGTAAGTATTTAGTTTTAAATAGGATTAATTTATTTAATTATGTTAAATTAATTTAAATTATATTTAAATTAGGGGAGGGTTAGGGTTAGACTTAGGTTTAGGGGTTAATAAATTTATTATAGTAGCGGCGACGTTGGTGTCAGAAGATTAGGGGTTAATGTAGGTAGGTGTCGGCGACGTTGGGACGGCAGATTAGGGGTTAATAAAATGTAACTAGTGTTTGCGAGCCGGGAGTGCGGTGGTTTAGGGGTTAATACATTTATTTAAGTGGCGGCGATGTCCGGTCGGCAGATTAGGGGTTAATAATTGTAGGTAGGTGGCGGCGACGTTGGGGGTGGCAGATTAGGGGTTAATAAATATAATGTAGGTGTCGGCGATGTTAGGGGCAGCAGATTAGGGGTTCATAGGTATAATGTATGTGGCGGCAATGTCCGGTCGGCAGATTAGGGGTTATAAAAAAATATTTTAGTGTTTGCGATGTGGGGGGGCCTCGGTTTAGGGGTTAATAGGTAGTTTATGGGTGTTAGTGTACTTTTTAGCACTTTAGTTAAGAGCTTTATGTTCCGGCGTTAGCCCATAAAACTCTTAACTACTGACTTTTATATGTGGTAGGAGTCTGGACAGGAGAGGGTCTACCGCTCACTTCTTCCAAGACTCGTAATAAAGGCGTTAGGAAAATCCCATGGAAAAGATAGGATACGCAATTGACGTAAGGAGATTTGCGGTAGCCTCGAGTCGCGGAAGAAAAGTGAGCGGTACACCTGTACCTGTCAGACTCGTAATACCAGTGGGCGGTAAAAAGCAGCGTTGGGACCTCTCAACGCTGCTTTTTAAGGCTAACGCCAAACTCGTGATCTAGGCGAATGTTTTGAATCTATAAATCCAATATGTCTCCCTCTGGCGTAATTGAGTGTATCTATTAACACCTGCTCTGGGGGCAATGTATTCCAGAGGGGTAATTCAATATGTTTGGTGGTCACCATTGTGCTGGACTGTGCTGTGTCTTGATATATTATGTTTCGTGCAGCGAGCTTTTATATTTCTCCAATGCTTGCTCCACCTAGTTCGAATATTCCTGCACGTATGGCCCAAGTATTGCAGGCCGCATTTGCATGTCAGCACATAGACTACATAACAGGTGCCGCAGTCAATTCTATTTTTTATGTCAATAATTTCTCCTGTAGTGTGGCATTTTATAGCTTTGCTCCCATGTGTGATGTGTTTACACATGTGACACCTGGCTTTATTGCATCTAAAGGTTCCTATTCTCTCTTTATTGGTCTGGTAGATTGGATTATGTATATTCTTTTTCTTTGAAATAACCACTTTAATTGGCGCAAGTTTCTGTTTAAGCGTGGGTGCTCTGCGAAAAACTACTTTAGGATTTTTATTTTCTATACTGTTTCTAATAATGGGGTCTTTAAGAATGATAGGCTAATGTTTATTTAATATTTTGTCTAATTTGTTTGTGTTCAGAATTGTATTGAGTGATGAAAACAGGGCCCTTCGGTTGTTTCTCATCTTTAGAAATATCATGCTCTTCGATGCCGGCATAACAATAACATTCCTGTCTTCATTCCTAGCCTTCATGTAGCTATCAATAATTAATTCTCTAGGATAGCCCTTTTCTTTAAATCTCTCAATTAGAATCTCAGATTGATTATCATATGTGGCCATAGTGCTACAGTTTCTTCTAATACGTCTGAACTGACTATAGGGGATGTTGGTCTTCCAGCTATTCAAATGATTACTTGAAAAATGGAGGAAGTTGTTACTATCTACCTCCTTAAAATAGGTGGAAGACTCAACACCCCCCATACAAGTCCACCCTAGCTTTACATCTAGAAATTCAATTGTTTCTTTTTGTATGTTATGAGTGAATGATATACCCATATTATTTGAATTCAGACTATCCAAAAATAATTTTGCATTCTCCAAGGTGCCATTCCATATGAAAATCAGATCATCTATGTAATGGCCATAGAATACCATATTCACCTCCCAGCTGGAAGCATAAATTTATCTTTCCTCAAATCTGCCCATAAATAAGTTGGCGAATCTGGTACCCATGGCCGTTCCTTTGATCTGTAAGTAATAGTCGTCTAAAAACTGAAAATAGTTATGTGATAGTATATTTTCAATACACGTTAGAATAAACTCTTGTTGCCTCAGTGGTAAATATATATCACCTTCAAGATAGCGTCCCACAGCGTCTAAACCCAACTGGTGGTTTATGTTTGAGTACAAAGATCCAACATCGCATGTTATCCATAAACATTGTTCACCTTTTTTCTTTATCATTGCTAATTTATTCAACAGGTCAGTGGTATCTCTAATGTATGAGGGTAGTTTGATAACATACTTTTGTAACTGGAGGTCGATATACTCCGATAATCTATCCGTCAGGCTATTTATCCCTGCAATAATATGTCTTCCAGGTGGTTTGGTACGATTTTTATGAATCTTAGGGAGGTGATAATAGAAGGGGATGCTAGGATGGTCAGGTAGTAAATATAATTTTTCTTTTTTATTAAGAATACCTTTATCAAACCCCTCTAGAATCAAATCCCTAAGAATTTTCCCATATAGCGGTGTTGGATCACTTTTAAGTTTTATGTAGTATTCAGTGTTACATACAATATGTTTGGCCTCTGTTACATAATCCTCATAGTCCCGAAGGACTATTCCTCCACCCTTATCAGCTTGGCGTATCACCAAGTTTTTATCATTCATTAAGCTGTTGAGGGCGTACACTTAATTGGGCCAAATTCGTTTAATATTATGTGCTCCTTTTCTGTAGGTTTTACTTTGAAATGCCTTAGTTAGATCATCTAATACTAATTGTTGAAAGAGGTCAATATATGAACCTTCTTCTCTGGGGGGATCGAAGGTGGATAATGGTGCTAGTGTAGTATGTGATATCCGTTCAAGTAGATTATCAGTCAGATCGCTTGTTTCTGTATAAACTACTAATTCTAAGTTTCTAGGATTCATTTAATTAGTTAGTATGGGTGTCCCTTCCAGTCTGTGTTTTCTAAGCTCTTTAGTCGCAAAATATCTTTGTAGTGATAATTTACGTGTAAATGAATTAATATCTACAAATATATTAACCCCTCAAGGACAAGGCTATTTTTCAATTTCTTTCCCTTAAGGACCAGGGCTATTTTTACATTTTTGCAGTGTTTGTGTTTAGCTGTAATTTTCCTCTTACTCTTTTACTGTAACCACACATATTATATACCATTTTTCTCGCCATTAAATGGACTTTCTAAAGATACCATCATTTTCATCATATCTTATAATTTACTATAAAAAAAAATAGAACTTTTATGAGAACAAAATAGAAAAAAACACCCATGCTAAATAGTTTCAAAATTTTGTCCTGAGTTTAGAAATACCCAATGTTTACATGTACTTTGCTTTTTTTTTGCAAGTTATAGTGCAATAAATACAAATAGCACTTTGCTATTTCCAAACCACTTTTTTTTTCAAAATTAGCGCTAGTTACATTGTGACACTGATATCTTTCAGGAATCCCTGAATATACCTTGACATGTATATATTTTTTTTTAGAAGACATTCCAAAGTATTGATCTAGGCCCATTTTGGTATATTTCATTCCACCATTTCACCGCCAAATGCGATCAAGTAAAAAAATTGTTCACTTTTTCACAAACTTTAGGTTTCTCACTAAAATTATTTACAAACAGTTTGTGCAATTATGGCATAAATGGTTGTATATGCTTTTCTGGGATCCCCTTTGTTTAGAAATAGCAGACATATATGGCTTTGGCATTACTTTTTGGCCGCTAAATGCCACTGCGCACCACACGTGCATTATGCCCAGCAGTGAAGGGGTTAATTAGGTAGCTTGTAGGGAGCTTGCAGGGTTAATTTTAGCTTTAGTGTAGTGTAGTAGCAACCCAAAGTATTGATCTAGGTCCATTTTGGTATATTTCATGCCACCATTTTACCGCCAAATGCGATCGAATAAAAAAAAAAAGTTCACTTTTTCACTAACTTTAGGTTTCTCACTGAAATGATTTACAAACAGCTTGTGCAATTATGGCACAAATAGTTGTAAATGCTTCTCTGGAATCCCCTTTGTTCAGAAATAGCAGACATATATGGCTATAGCGTTTCTTTTTGGTAATTAGAAGGCCGCTAAATGCTGCTGCGCACCACACTTGTATTATGCCCAGCAATGAAGGGGTTAATTAGGTAGCTTGTAGGGAGCTTGAAGGGTTAATTTTAGCTTTGAAAATAGAAAAAATACGGCAGGCTCTCAATCCCAAACTAAGGATAAAACTTGAAAATTTATTAGAACAGCGTTAAAAAGTGTATATCAGACATGGCAGTAAAACAAAGCAGGTAATCTTACATGTTTCGCGCCCCCTACAGGCGCTTACTCATAGATGAGGGATTCTGTGAGAAACCTCATCTATTTATGCAGTGAGAGTCATAGATTTAACTATTGCCTTGCCTCACAGTCATAAAAAAAGAAAAAGGTTAAAAACAGACTGCTATGATAATTAGATACAAGGGTGGAATCCCAAAAGGCAAGATAAGTAATTAAATAGATGAGAACAAACAGTGCACAAGACTGAATTTACAGACATTTCATACATTATAATAGATGCTTAAAATAGAGAGCAAATAAACAGATTGTGGACATTAAAACATTGTTGTAAGTCAATATTATATGAAGCAACATACTGAAAAAATTCAGAAAAAAATCATTCAATTAGTTAGACTAGCCCCTGATAGATTCAGGATATATAATAATAATAATAATAATAATAATAATAATAATAATAATAATGCTGATATGTTGTAATAAAGTAACAGAATATTTAAATAGATGTCAAGCTGGTACTACAATAATAAATCTGAGAACTAAATAAAACAAGTTATGTTGAATGATCCTATGTAGTACCTTGTAGATGATAACAGAATCTAAATGACAGAAAACATATATTTTATTTTAATCAAGACATGAATAGAGATGTGAATTTATCAAAAAAGAAGAACAATTTCACTGGCCATGAGTAGAACAGATACCTTATTTATCAATGAAGAACTAAATGTATTAATTGTCAATAAAATAGTCTATATCACACTCTCTATTCATGCCTTGGGGGGGGCAAGGGTCTTTAGTTTAAGGATCCAGTAAAGTTCCTTGTTCTCTAAAATTTTGGCCCTATTGCCTCCTCTAATTGGCACTACAGCCATATCTATAATTTGAACTGAGAGACTGGCTATATGAGTTAAATGAAAATTATTGAAGTGATTAGCAACTGCAGAATCTTTATTGTAGTTTTTAACATCTCTTACATGTTCACTGTATCTGGTCCTGAGCATTCTGGTCGTTTTGCCCACATATTGACAATTACAAAGATTGCATGTCAAGAGGTAGACCACAAATTGTGAGCCACAATTTGCATAAAATCTTATGTCATAGATGTCGCTTGTGACTTGACTACAAAATTGATGTCCTGTTCTTACATTGGGGCATGTATAGCAAATTGTATGTCCACATTTAAATGTACCCAATTTTTTAAGCCATGTACCTCTGTTTTATGAGAGCTACATGTGATCTGACTGGGTGATAAAATTTGTGACAGGGTCCTGGATTTCTTTGGAACAAATTTACAATGGCTTGTATAGGGATACAGAGTCTCATCTGCCTTCAAAATGTGTAGATGCTTCTTTAAAATCCCTACAATTTCATCATATTGTTGGCTGTATTCTGTTGAAAAAACTACTGAGTCTACAAAATCATTATTATTGTGTGTCCTCTTGTTACTGGATGCTGTTTTATTTTCTCTTGTTATTGCTTGGCAGGATTCAAGTTCACTTGCTTGTTGATCATAAATAAGATCACTCTTGGTGTTTCTTCTAACTCTAAGAAATTGAGACTTCGGGATAGACTTGATAAGGTGATCAGGATGATGTGAAGAAGCATGTAAAATTGTATTACCCGCTGTGGGTTTGCGGTATGTTTTAGTTACAATTTGCATATTTTCAATGCTGATGTTAAGATCTAGATAGTTGACCTGCTTCTCACTGAAAGCCCCCGTGAATGAAAGTCCCAACTCATTATGATTACAAAATGACAAACATTCATCAAATTCTGAGTCAGCTACAGGGTATCTCACTATCAGAAGCAGGTCATCTATGTAACGAACTAGTAACTCAATCTTACTCTGCCATGGATTCATTGGAGTATAAATATAGGTCAATTCCCACCATGCAACATATATATTTGCGAATGAGGGCGCAAATTTTGCGCCCATGGCTGTGCCACAGATTTGGAGGAAAAATTCCTAATTGAATAGAAAATAATTGTGTGACAATAAAAAATTCTGGACACTACAAATATATTCAATGTGTTCCATGGGGTATTGTGATTCCTTTTTAAGAAAAAAGCTTGTATGCCTAATGATTGGGGGATAGATGTATATAATGAGACAATGTCCAATGTCTTCTTTTTTGATAAATTCACATCTCTATTCATGTCTTGATTAAAATAAAATATATGTTTTCTGTCATTTAGATTCTGTTATCATCTACAAGGTACTACATAGGATCATTCAACATAACTTGTTTTATTTAGTTCTCAGATTTATTATTGTAGTACCAGCTTGACATCTATTTAAATATTCTGTTACTTTATTACAACATATCAGCATTATTATTATTATTATTATTATTATTATTATTATTTTTATTATATATCCTGAATCTATCAGGGGCTAGTCTAACTAATTGAATGATTTTTTTCTGAATTTTTTCTGAAATTTTTCAGTATGTTGCTTCATATAATATTGACTTACAACAATGTTTTAATGTCCACAATCTGTTTATTTGCTCTCTATTTTAAGCATCTATTATAATGTATGAAATGTCTGTAAATTCAGTCTTGTGCACTGTTTGTTCTCATCTATTTAATTACTTATTTTGCCTTTTGGGATTCCACCCTTGTATCTAATTATCATAGCAGTCTGTTTTTAACCTTTTTCTTTTTTTATGACTGTGAGGCAAGGCAATAGTTAAATCTATGACTCTCACTGCATAAATAGATGAGGTTTCTCACAGAATCCCTCATCTATGAGTAAGCGCCTGTAGGGGGCGCGAAACATGTAAGATTACCTGCTTTGTTCTACTGCCATGTCTGATATACACTTTTTAACACTGTTCTAATAAATTTTCAAGTTTTATCCTTAGTTTGGGATTGAGAGCCTGCCGTATTTTTTCTATTTTCATACCTCTGGCAAACTGATCCCTTGCTACCTGGCTACGGCTTTCCGTGCATGTAGTTACTCAGTTTATGGGACTTCTTTTCCATTCCGCTTTGCACAGCGGTTTGGTATCTGGACCGACTTCCGGTTAACAAGGTGACCGGCTGGCTGCGTTTACCGCTTGTCTTCCCTTAATTTTAGCTTTAGTGTAGAGATCAGCCTCCCACCTGACACATTTCTACCCCCTAATCCCTCCCAAGCAGCTCTCTTCCCTCCCCCACCCCACAAATGTCCCGCCATCTTAAGTACTGGCAGAAAGTCTGCCAGTATAAAAAAAAAAGTTTGTGTTTTTTTTTGTTTTTTTTTACATTTATATATTTTCTGCAGTGTAGGATCCCCCCTTACCACCCAACTCCCCTGAGCCCCCCTAAACAGCTCTTTATCTCTACCCCCTCTCACTATTTGGTGCTATTTTGGGTACTGGCAGCTGTCTGCCAGTACCCACTTTTCAAAAATAATGTCCATTTTTTATTTTTAATTTTTAAATTTTATCTGTGTTGTATATGGCCCCCCACTCCCTCCCCTCCTCCCCCTGATCCCTTTTTCAAACCTTATTTCCCACTCCCACCCCCCTGCTCTCACAAACACCTCCCACTCCCACCAACAGCTCAGTACCCAAACACTCAAACAGTGCTGATCGCGGGGACGTGCGCATGCACACATGCGCGCGCACGTTCCCCCGCCCCCGTGCGCGCTCCCACACACACACCGGGCACTAATGCGACCGAAGGACACCAGCGATGGGCCGCCCACCCGCCTCCCAACGCTGCTCCCACCCACCGACGATCGGCACCATCGCTGGCCGATGCAGAGAGGGCCACAGAGTGGCCCTCTCTGCATCGGTGTGCCAGAAAAGGTATTGCAGTGATGCCTCAATATCAAGGCATCACGGCAATACCTTGAAAGCAGCTGGAAGCGATCAGGATCGCTTCCAGCTGCTTTAAACTCCTATGTCATACAGGGTACGTCTCTGGTCTTTAAAGACCAGATTGTGCAAGACGTACCCTGTACAACATGAGTCGTTAAGGGGTTAAACATATTAGGTTCAGAAGGGGGACAATAGGATAATCCCCTGCCCAAAATTCTTATTTCATCGTCAGATCATGTGAAGATAAATTAAAAATACCTTCTTTTAATTTCTGTAATTTTGTTTTTTGATGGTGTTCCCTCTCCCTCTTCTCCCTCGTTTGGGAAAGATCTTTTTTTGTGCTTTTGAGCTAATTTTGTTTTGTCCCAGAGGTCATGGTGACTGTAGTATTCACCCTGATGTCTCCAATTATTTCTACCATTTGGTCCCTGGTTTATTCTCTCATTTGGTCTCTGATATGAAGGAGAATTATATTCATATGATTGGTTATGATTAGTTTGCTGTCTGTTGTCCCTTTCTTGGTGAGTAGGTCTCCAATTATAGTTCTGTCTATTTTGCATTCTATTGCTATTGTGAGGTTGGTACCCTTGTGTTCTCCATTCAGTATTCCCAGTATGGGAAACAACAGTATTTTCATAGTTAAAGTGTGATCTTTGATCAGTAAAATACTGTTTGTTTTGTTGATTCCCAACTTGGTGATAGTGATTAACATTCCCACTATTTTGAGATCTATTCTTATTTTTATTTTTTTGTACTGTTGTCCAAATGGAATAGATCTAGCTGCTTTTTGATTTGGTTTATAATATAGTTAGGCTTTAGTTATATGTATAAAAAAAACAACCAAGCAATATGATAGGTGAGGAAAGGGTTAATGTGACAGTACAGATTACACAGTCTGTGGTTAGGAGACGCTTTTTAAATGAATAATTGCTTTCACAAATGGAAATCCTTGAATTTAAGCCAAATTGACGTCCAAAACACAAGCTGCTCCCCATATATTATCAACTATTAAAGTGACAAGTGTCCAAAACAATAATATGTGTAAAATAGTTCCATAGTGGGAACAGCTTGTACAAAAATGTATACCTGCTGGCAGCGGACTTGAGTGAGTAAAAGCCAAGTATCAATTCACTCACCGATCCGTCAACACGAAGACCATGCTCCGTCACGGATATTCACGGTGGAGAGCCGCTGCACTTTATTGCCGCTCCGTTTGCTTCACGAACCATCCCTTTGAAGACCAGGCTTCCTCACAGATGGTCCCGGTGGAAAACATTTACACTGCTGTGTCGCTCCTTTCGCTTCACTCCACGCTGAAGCCGCTGAACCGGAAGTATCCACTTGTACTCTGTGAGCCAATGGGACGTTGAGGAAAGGAGGTTCGTCTGGAGGCTTGTCTGTCAGGGCCAATGCAGGTACTGGAATCTTCCTAGATGCTTGTAGTCTCCCATCAAAGCCGACTCCACGGCTGCCACTGGGGAAGCGTTGCTGCTTATTAGGGCATAAGACATCAAACCCAATAAGAAAGAGCAAATAAGAAGCAACTAGGATATAAGTAAAACGTAGCTTTTATTTCAGCAACAAGTTAAAAGTCCATGGAGGGACATAGGTACAAGAGAAAATGCTCAGTATATGCGTTTCAGCTATACGCCGTAATCACTACTGCTAAAGACAAATTGGTAGCATGCAAGTTTAAAAAGGGTGTACTTAACCCTAATTGGTTAAAAACTCTCTGATAAGGAAACACCTTACATGACGTAGCAAATGTACCTATTGTCAGCTAACATTGTCAATGTTGTTAAAGGTTAGATATACACTATATTATTTTGATTAACATCAATACCAGATACCAGAAATATTTAACAATTAGAGGGCCAAAAGGTGTATGAGTAGTAATAATGAAAAAATTTACATATATGTATATACATATCCAAAATTGAATGTACAAGACACAGGTCTGCAGTCAACCAATGTTATAACACAATTAAAGCGATAGTAATGTGTATGTTATAGACATTAGAAAACTATCGATTCATGTTTGGCCACATATATAATAATATGATATGTAATATAATGTGTAAGATAATAAGATTGTAATAGTATGTTTACCCAAAACATGAAATAGATAAATAAGCAATAAATATGTTAAACATATAAATGAACTTAGTATAGTGCAGAGAATACAAACAGTTTTAAATGAATAAATTATGAGAGATTCATTTACTGATGAGAGGTATCAGTGATGTAAAGAAAATGACAAACCTCAAATATCAACAGTCAGAATAAACTATCAAATAGAACATGTAATTGATTATGTACGTATGTGTGTGTAGGTAGATCACTCCCAATAATTTATTAAGTCATATTCAGCATTTAAACCAAGAGGGACCTTAGTGGATAATTTAAATATCCAAAGCATCTCACGTTTTTCAAGTAGTTTTTGTCTGTCTCCACCCCTTTTTGGGTATGGTATGTGGTCAATTGCCTGCCACTTAAAAGAAGAGGCATCTTTATTGTGTTTAATGCAAAAGTGTTGGACTATAGGCAAGGAAGACTTCCCTAACCTAATCGTGGACAGATGTTCCCTAATACGGGATCTGATGTCCCTTGTCGTGAGTCCAACGTATTGAACGTTACATAATGTACATGAGATAAGATAGATAACAAACTGTGACGTGCAGTTTAAGCAATAATTTATATCAAATGTACGTTGGGTGACGGTGGACGTGAATGTATCAGAAACACTGATATAATCACATGGTTTGCTACATGGTCTACTGCTCCCACATCTGAACATGCCTTTAGATGTTAGCCATGAACTCATTGCGGCCCGAGGGTTGCTCAAAACCGTGGGCGATAAGTAATTTAGTTATATGTCACCACTTAGAATAGTTTGCAGTGACTTTATTGTCACTTGCATTTTTAGAATATTTATTTTTTGATGAATAGGCACTAATATATACTTAGTTGTATTAAATAGGTTAACTTTATTAGTTGCTATGAGCACTACATAAAATATAGAATTTTTGTTATATATTAAGATACTATATTTATAATATAGACAGCACAGGAATGTTTATTATCCACTACTATAAGACAGATTATTTATCTGTTTTTTATATTTTAGCTAGCACATCAAGACACATATGTACCTACTAGTTATTTATATATAGATTTAATCACTATTATGTTAGGTACACTTTATTTTGGATATTTTTATTATAGTGACTCAGATGTCCATACAGCTTTTATTAAACAGCAATGTATTATTATTATGTTTTACATTAATAAATGTTATTCGATTTTTAACTTTTGTGATTTTTTTTACCAGTTGTTTTTTTTATATTTTTTATATATATGTTCAGACCCCGTAGCTGTATAGCGCACTAATACTATCTTTTTGTAATATTAGTTCATAAATCTCCCCCTTGGTACCCCATTACTGTAAAAGGCAATTTTTTTTGTATTCTGTTTATTTATTCACGCCATAGATACAGTTCAGAATGACATACTTAGTGAAAATATATTGTGTTTACTGTGGCTGTACTTTTTTCTTAGTCAGGTTTAATTTTTCCATGAAGCAGTCAAAAAAGCAGAGGTACAGACTGTCACTGTATTTGAAATGATTCCTAGCATTGATAGTGTGAAAACTACTTTGAAGATTATTTCCTTCTTTCACTGCCTTCTCATTCTATGAAACTTGAACAGAGTTACTTAATGAAATGGACTACCAAAAGCTTTCAGTACCTTTAATCCTATAGATGGGTAACTTTAAACAAAACAAAAAAAACCTTAATCGGAAGATGTTGACCGAACTTCATGTCTTATCATTAAAACTGTACCATCTGCTCAGTTGGCTGAATATGAAATGTATGAAGAGTATGTCTATGTGAAGCAGTTTGTAACTGAGGAAAAGGTTTCTGAATGGACTGCTAATAAAACATTACCAGCTCAAAGATGGGTTAAAAATGGCTTCTCACTTCACTCTAAGGTTCTAAAGTTGGTAGAGTTCCTTCTGCCTACCTGGAACCAATTCTGCTACTGAAAGGTTATTTTCCCTAATGAAAAGCATATGGACCAGTAACAAAACTCAGCTTGGCGTGGACTCTCTTAAAGCAATGCTAGTTACAAAGTACAACTATGATGATACATGTGTTGAGTTTTAAAATGCTTCAGATGAAGAAACACCAATTAAGTTAAAACCACAGCTCTCATACATTGGCCCCTCTTCTTCCTAATTTATCTTAGCAACAGTTTTTACTATTCATTTTCATCATAGGTAAACTATTTTCACATTAAACATCTTCTTAATTTATTTTACCACCACCTCCACATTTTTTTAAAGGTATCCTGACTTTTCATCTTAGTTGTCCTAAATCTGGGTCTGAGAAAGACAAGCTGGTCTCACTGAATTATCTCACCAAATACAAAGTGCAAATTTCAGCGGACTCTACTGTGAGTGACACACGTGTGGGTGGGAGAGCAGCCGGTTGAATATACCCCATTGTCAGCATTGCCCTGATGAAAAGGAGTGGCAGAGACCTGCAGAACAAGCACAGTGAGAAAGAGGTGTAGTGGGACTACAACTCCAAAAAGAATATACTTATAGCCCTCAAGGAGCACAAGTAAAATAAGTCTTGCAAATTACAACTGGTATCATACTTAAAATAATCTCGAATGGGATAACAACACACATAGAGTTTATTGGGGTTCAATAAAATTAGGAAATATGAGATAAAAATCACTCTTAGGTACTATACGTGGTGTATATGTAGGGTAACTAAAAGTAAATAACCGTGCTGGATGTGGGATGTGTGGTAAAGGAAATGCTTACTACTGTACTTCTCAGGGTAAAACTGGCTCTAAGGTTGATTGCCACCTCAGTTATAGATCAGTTAGGTAGTATTAATAATACTATGATAATGCTCCTATTTTGCCAATTGTATGGCACTCTTGTTGCAATATTTATAATGACACCAGATACTGAGGAAATTATTACTGTTAGCAGTATTGTTCAATATATGTATAGCTGATACAAATGATATATAGTGATCTTATTGAGGTATTAATAATTTTTATTCAAATAACAAAAAAGTTCAAAAATCCTTTAGTAGCTGTGAATATCACCCAATGAAAAAGAGTGTCACAGTTATATCCATATGCAAAATGTGAAGAAAGGGCACAATGGGGAAAAGTGGTATGTGTCAGTAAGGTTAGTAGACATTCGTAGCCGTCAAAGATAGGGACTTATCAGCTTACCTCTTCCTCCTATGTTATAGCTGGGTCACTATGCTGGCTCTAGATCCGACTGGTGGGTTAACTTTGGCAATACGCTGTGGCTTTCGCACCACAGCATTACTCACCCTGCAGCTCGACTCTCTCCGCTATTATCCACAGAGGTATCCGTAGAGGAATAAGACTTTTCGATATCACTTGTCATGCTAAACTCTTGACTCCATTACTCACATGTCTCTCTCATTCACTGACCCCACTTCCAGTTTTCGGCCCGTTTTTGTGATGTCATCGGGTTGGTGCCGCTGACCATATGATTCTCTGAGCGGGTGCCTGGAATATAGTAAGCTCCTTCCGTATGGAATGCTGGTGCATCAGCAGTATGAAAAAACGATAAAGAGAAGATCCAAACAAAGTAACTCATAGGTCTATGAGTACGGCTGAGAAAGTTGAAACGCCTTAGACAATGTAGTCTGAATATAATCACTTGTTTTTTACTAGTTTGCTGAGTTTGCTGCTTTTAGATGTGGAAATAAAGAATTGAAGAATTTTAAGTTACTTAATTTGGATCTTCTCTTTATCGTTTATTAATCATTTTTATTCACACGTATTATCAGTCTCGTAAGGGGAGATCATTTATCACTTATTGTATTAAATAGGCCTATCACTGGCATTTGCCCTGTGAACTTATCAGTGTACTCCAGTTTGCGCCACAATTTGTTACATGGAGGTGTATTAATCAGATTAAATGTGGCAACGATATAACTTATAATATAGAGCTATTATTATGCTCTTTACGAGCAGTAACCTTATTAACTCATTAAGGATAACACTGGTAATGTTGCCCCTGTTGAAAATAGTATACATCTAGTATCACCCCTGTTAAGTTAGCGGTCATATAAATATAGCTCTGTTTATACTTTGTAATTATGCAGTTCAGCAGCTGTGGACTCAATACATCGTAATTGATTTACAATGTTGCCAAATGCCAGGGACAAGTAGTTCCGGACCTTGTAGTATTATTCTATTATGGTGCACAGTTATCCCAGTAAGCCAGTGGCTTTTTAGTGTGGAGATATACGATTTGTGAATAGCACTAGTGGTACTGGCCTTGTTAGTAATATTAAGCAGCTTATATCACTCCTATTAGGTTATCAGACTTGTAAGGATTGTGAGGGTAGCTAATATATATATTGTTTGGAAATATTAACTATTCAGTAGCTGAAAGATAAATCAGTCCTGATTAGAATACAATATTTGCACTTGTCTAAGGAGACTACCCGTTACAGTTTAAGTCAAGTCTGCCTGTAACTTAATGAGCTATGATATACCACTTATATTATGAATGGTGTACTTGGAACATATTGATCAATATGTAAGTTGATCTACATATATATCTCTAAGAGCGTGTGCTCACAGCTTCTAAATAGACATTTAAGTAAGGCCGGTGCTAAACAATTATAAGCATTAGAGCTCACGTACACCCTGAGAGGATACAGTGAAAAGATTGCTGTTTGTAATATCAACCACACTTAGAATCTATTAGTGCCATAACATTACAGTTAGCAATTAATAGGGTAATATATACACACCACAGTAAAGGTAAAGTAACCTAAGGCTGTCTAAAAACACAGGAGCTCCTAAGACTCCTCACCAATGTCCTAGCGTCCCTAACATGTTTAGCCGGAAGTCGGCTTTTTCAAAGGATAAATGTGCTGCTCTATAGTCGGCTATTTAAGGCGGATTGCGTCATGCCCCCAATAGGCGTGTTGACATCTGACAGCCAATCTGACTGGTATATGCTCAATCCTAGTTTGAAGGGGCAGGCCAGTCTTTACTGAAATATTAACTTCTGAATGTCCGATTGTATGTAACAATATTGTATCAATAAGTGTTAATATGTTGATCTGATACTTCAGTACCTTTTGGATTGTAACTAATACATAGTGTGAAATAGGGAAATTCTCTTATTATGACAATTGCGTTTGTGACAATTGCATGTTTGACCGATAGATGGTGCTTGGTTGGTAATTCTTGTCTAATTCAAACACAACATCTAATATTGATGCCATACATATCTATATTGGACACCACCTCTGTTGTTTGTATAACACTAGTATCATTTATAATTACAAACTGGAGAGTGCATCCAATATATTAGAATAAAATTTTATAGAGGCATGCACTAACCCTGCAAATTATTTACTTGTATGCATGGTACAAACAGTTTATTCAGTGTGTTCAAAAGACTGCAGCATAATAAATCAGCATTGATATGATTAGTTCATAAGGGAAAGGATCTCAATTGAATTACATACTGTGAAATATTTTATTGTGAACTTTGATCGTGTCAAATATTTGACATGTGATTTTATTGAATTCATACCGAGAAGAAAAATAAAACCATTTTAACTTAGTCAAAAGTGACGAGATTTAATAGTAAAGTGAAGAAGATTCTTAGATAAATCGTTATACCACAGTGCTAAGTGATAAAAGTATAACGAGGCATATCCACCCCTTTATCACTTTAGTCTTATTGGACTAAATTTGTGAAGTGATGTGAAGGAGACTTATTAATAAGTCCTGGTGCATAAAGTATATCTAGTGCAAAAGTGAAGCAATTGATTGCTTAAACAAAACTAGAAGTGATGTGAATATGTGAAACGAAGTGAGAAAACTAATACATTAATAAACTATCCCTTATTAGTTTGGTGACTACCAACCTGGATGGTCGAACATTTACATGTATGTTATATAGTGCTGCCCAATGTTGTCCGAATGTCAGTTTATACTGATTCTTACTAAAAAATACTCCCAATACTATGTTTAATATTGTTAGTCTTTTGAACCAGCAGTGATTATCCCAGGTCTATCTATACTGTTGTTTGAATATAGTCTGCCATCATATTGGTTGAAATCAGAATTCAACTTGTTAAAGAAATGAAATGAAGTTGTTTTGTTCATTTAGTTCAAATGGTTGGACTGTGTTTAATAAAAAAATCCATCTACTTTCTGCTTGTAATAGATTATTTTCTAAATTACCGCCTCGTATGCCCATTTTTACTTTTTGTATTCCCTAACATTTAAGCTCAGATTGTTTAGAGTTATGTCTATTGTAAAAGTGACGAGCTACCAAGGTTAGTGGTTTTCCTGCTTTAAGATCTTTGGCAGCATTTTTAATGTTTCTCAGATGTTCCTGAAGCCTTACTTTTCTTGTCTTCATGCCTACATAGGACTTGTTACAATTACGTTGTAAGTCATACACGACTCCTTTTGTATGACAATTGATATATGAGTTGATCTTGTGAGTTTTATGGAAGCGATCTTCAATTTCTTGGTTTTTAAGCATAAAGCTACAAGTGCTGCATGTACCACATTTGAAGGAGCCTTGTTGGAAAGCTCCTACTGTTTTAGGTCCCTCTAGGTGACTAGGGCTGATGAGGTATTTCAAGTTCTGTGCTCTCCTGAAACCTGTTTGTACTCTGTCCCCTACAATTTGTGATAAGATAGGATCAGATTTGAGGATATGCCAATTGTTTTGTAAGATGGTCAGAATTTGTTGGCTATTAGGGTTACAAGTTGAAATAAACCTGATCTGTTGTCTAGGTTTATTCTTTTTCCTTAATAGATCCTGTCTTTTGGTACATTTTTCTCTATATTCTGCCTTTTTTATCAGTCTTCGGCTATATCCTCTCATTATTAATCTTTCTGTAAGTTATTTGGCCCTTAACTTATAATTTTGCTCTGAAGAACAATTGCGTCTCATCCGTAGGAACTCACCTGTGGGTAGAGCTTTGATTGTGTTGTGTGCATGCGCACTGGAGCTATGTAACAAGCTGTTAGTAGATGTCCTCTTTCTGTGGACATCCATTATGAGTGAACCTTCCTTTGTTTTATTCATTTGCAGATCCAAGAAATTGATGGTTTCTTAATTGGCTTCAAAGTAAATTTTTTGTTTAATGGGTTTGAATTCAGGTTTAGCATAAATGCATCAAGTTCAGTCTTAGTGCCCTCCCACAGGAAGAGCACGTCATCAATATAGCGTATCCAGAGTGGGATTTTATCTAGATATTCTGTATTGGCATCTGAGAAAATGTATTTTTGCTCCCACCAGCCTAGGAATAGATTAGCATAGGTGGGAGCACATGCTGTGCCCATAGCAGTCCCTCTGGTTTGTACGTAAAAGCAGTTGTTAAATGTGAAGTAGTTGTGTTGGAGAACTAAATTCAATAATTGCAATACAAAATCATTATGTGAGTGGTCTTCCTCCGAGCCCATTGACAAGAACCATTGTACTGCTTGAATTCCTAAATTATGATTAATACATGTGTAAGAGATTCTACATCTGCGATTACTAACCAAGTAGTAGATGAAAGGTGTAAGTTATCCAATTGGACCAAAACATCTGTAGTGTCTTGCACATATGAGGATATTTGAGGAAGGTAATTTCTCAGCCTGAAATCTACATATTTGCTTGCCTTCTCAGTAAGACTATTGATGCCTGAAACAATCGGGGGTCCTGGAGGATGATTTTTATTTTTATGGAATTAGATAAAAGGTGGCAGAACAAGGTTTATGCGGTGGAGCAGTGAGTGCAAAGTCTCACCTCTCAAGAGCAGACTGGAGACCTTCAAACCCCAGACAAGGAATAAAAGTACAAGAGGATAACATCACAGAGAGCTATAAGAGGCGAAATTAACTGCTGAGCTGCCAGAAAGGATAAAGCAGCTCTTTTATCAGAATAATACAAGTAGGTACAGAAGCCCTATTGAGTAATAGCTGAGGCTGGAAAAAGAGTGAATACTGACTGTGCTGCTGTTTTTTTGTTTATGGATGGATGAAATATCAAGTGTTTTGTTTGGCAAAAGGAGAAAGAAAAAGTGTCAACTCTTTTATACCCTGATATCCCTTTTCACCATATGGTAGGAAAAAGGCAATAGAAAAGTGCTAGGACATATATCGCTACATGTGTAAAGTGTTTTGTGGACCAGGCGTGCTGAAGGTTCATAAATCTGCAGAGATAAAAGTCTCACACTAGACATGTGCATGGCGGAAAAATTCGGTTCGGATCGATTTGGATTTTTTCGAATTTTGGTTCGGAGCGATTCGAATTCGGAAAAATTTGAATCAATTCGGTTCGGATTCGAATACATTCGGTTCGGATTTGTTTCGGATTCATTCAGATTCAAATAAATTCGGCTGGATTTGGTTCGGAAATTCGGAATTTCGGTAAGTGTTAGGTGGGATTAGACTAGTATTATGTACTGTATATTAGATGTAACCCATAGCAGAATGATATAACCTAATATACTGTACAATAGTAATGTAATCCATGGCCATCCGAATTTACTGAATAAATCCGAACTAATTCGGATTTATTCGGTAAATTCGGCAGTATTTTAATTCGTAAATTCGGTTCGATCCGAATCTCCAAATTTTCCAAATTTCCGAATCAATCTGAAACGAATTGCACATATCTATCTCACACACACACACTGATTTGTGTTTGGAATTGGTACTGGAGAGCATATGAAGCTAAGACTTGTATGAACTGCTTTCCTCTTGTTACTGAATGGAAATTGGACTTGATTTATTTGAGACTATAAAGGTAGTCTGTTGCTTAATGCATTTTACATATGATAAAGTACTGAAAGATAAAAATCCACTTATGGGGGCGGAGTCTGGCCACGCTTGCTGATGGCCGCGTTCTAAGAGGGCTCCCAAGTCAGTTTTATCCCCTCTACCTGACCTCTTTACCCTCAATCCTTCCCTACACCTCACCTTTATGCATCGGAAGTAACCTGACATCTCGGGTAAGTGAAGAGAGGCTGATCAACTGCCGCACGCCACCTCAGACACATCTCGGATCCAACTAAGGCCTTTAAGGCCTTTGAAGCCCCAGCGCCGTGATAGCGGTTTCAGCCCAGACAGAAGCAATCAGGCACCGACTTACCGCTTCACGGGCGCCTCCCCGACACTGACAGAGATCCCGGTGGCCGGCGTTTAATCCATACAGCCCTCACTGTCTTGCAGCCATTGCCGGACCACGTGGGTCCGCCACGGAGCGCTTCCAAGATACAGTATCAGGGGTCTGCCTGCCAAACACGCAGTGTCTGCATCTCATTCTGGATTGTCCACTGCGTAATAAGGCCCTTTTAACTCAAGACTTTAGTGACGGCCTCCACATTGTCCTGAGAGCTCAACTCTAAGCAGGGCCCTTTCATCACCTTACCCCAGGCCCGAACCCTTTCCCAGGACTTACCCTAACACAGCTGGCCTCGCATCAGTGGCGGGGTGGGGTGTGACCAGTGCGGATTGCACCCAGGATCTGACATTAAGCACCGGACAGTCAGACACGGATTGTTAATACCCCACTCCTATATACTCACTGTGTATCCGAAGCCTTGCAACCCGAGATCAATCTAATGGGCCCCATGCAACACGAAGGGCGCGATTTTATCTAGGGCATCTCTTCCACCCTATCCTTGGCTTGGGGATCCTCCCTGGTCCTGTCCTATAATAACCAGCTTCCACCTGGGCAGCTTCAGGCCCAGGACTCCCGCTGAGAGAGCTGTTCCATGCCAGAACCTACCAACAATTTACCATAAAGCTAAACATCTACTACTAGTCTTACTCATTAGGGCCTCTTGAATACTCTCTCACCTGGCTACACAATCACCCCCACCATCTGGGTAATGCCGTGCAAAAAACACAACAAGCCTAACGTACAAAGCACAGGTAAAACTCTGAAACAATACCTCACTCTAAGAGATACCCCCCCGAGCCAATTGACGCTACCATGTCTGATACACAGAAAGATGTTCAAGATCCTATTCCATCAAAGGACCTTTCCTCATATGTCACCAAACATGACATCAAACACCTCTCCTCCAAAGAGGACATCAATGTGGTACTTCAAGAGATGAGATCACTCTTTGGAGATCTAAGAAAAGATCTGGGTGCTCTGGACCGCAGAGTACAGGCCCTAGAAGAAAAGCAAAACCCCACCAACCTCAAGATACAAAATAATGCTGCAATTATCAGTGATCACGAAGACAAGCTTTCTATCTTGAATGAAAAATTAGAGGATCTGGAAAACAGATGCCGTAGAAACAATTTAAGATTCAGGGGGGTCTCTGAGACAGTTTCACCTACAGCCTTAGAGGGATACTTGCAGGCCCTTTTCAAAATCATTAAGGATAGCCCCACGGCCTTAGACATACCTCTAGACAGGGCCCATAGGGCCCTGAGGGCGAAGCCTCCACCAAAAGCCCCTCCTCGGGACATTATTGTCAGGTTCTCAAGTTTTAAAGACAAAGAAGACATCCTCCGCTTTGCTAGATCTAAGAAGAATATTTTTCATGCCGGAGAAGAGATCCATATTTACTTTGATCTAGCCCAGTCTACGTTACAGAAGAGGAGAGAACTCTCCCCCATTACTTCAAAGCTCAGAGAACATAAGATCCTTTACAGATGGGGTTTCCCGGTCTCCATAATTGTGAACTATAACAACAAAATTATCACTTATAGACCGGGATCTGACCCAACTTTTTTCTTCAGAGAACTGTCAATACCCTCCCTTTTAGGATCTGAGGACGATAGCAATTCTGGACTTGGTGCAGTATAAAGTTATTAATAATGTTTTGTTTTTCTTTGTATTCTCTTTTCTTTTTGTCACGTTAATCATAGCGTTAATACTGGGTTTGAATTTTACAGTACCACAATGTTATATTCTGGTTTAATTAAGACTGCATGTATCTTTAGACCATCCATATCCTTTTTCTTTATACACCCCAGGCCTCACATTGGAACACTAGACCTAGATCCTGTCAGGTTTCATAAGTTGTGTGTATACCTTTAAATTCCGGCTAACCTATCATGCTTTCACACCCCCTTTATAACACCTGCAAACCTGTCATTCCTTGCTTAGTAATTTGTTAGAACTGCCAAGGTAGTAGAACTTCTCCTAAGCCCCTGGATTACTTATATTAACTAATATCAACTGGATTCAAGATCCTGAATCTCTTCAGAACTATTGTCTTTAAAAATTACCACTACTAATTTCTCTGCTTGCTACTAATTTCTAACAGTGCTTGTGCAAGTCTCTTTTCAGTTTTTCTGCTAACGTTTACATTGGATAACAGTTTGTCTTCGTGGATTTACTATCAAAATTCTCTCATCTACCTTGACCAAGGATTCTGCATACAGAGTGGTAAAGATACTTTTTACTTTGAACATTTAATCATTCGCTTACAATTTACAGATTAAGTTTCTTACTTTCGGCTTTCCGCCGCAACTCGTGCTCTGACGTCAGACGCCATTCTCAGAGCAGACCGGAACACAGAAACTCTTTGCATCGCAACTAATTTCAGCAGCCGCAAGTCTCCGGTAAGAATGCGAAACTGACTCTAAGGTACAGCTTCATCTACCTGAGTGTTTAAAGTCTTATAACCTGATCAAAAACAATCTTTCTCTCAGTTGTCCGCTTTTACCCTAGCTTGCTACTTATGAATGACTGTTTTCTCCTATTCGCCTAATTAATGCAATATCTTAGCTGAAGATTATACTAAGTTTAACTTGAACGCAAGTCCTCATACTTTACAAGGATACTTTTCAAAACCAACTTCATGTGATGCATTATTTGATAAGATTTGAAACTTAATTGAATACTATTAACTTTTCCTCAGTATTTCTTTATACTCTTGTCTTATGAAGTAAATAAGATAAGTTCTCATACTGATAAAATTATTTCCATCAACTTCAGTATACTTTTGTATCTTCTGGTACATTATCATAATAACCACACCTGAAACATCTGTTAATACTTCTACATAGTGTTAATAATTATTCAGGTGTAACACATATTACATTTTTATGTACTAGATAAGAGAAATCCTGTTGTACCAGTTACATATTACTAAGCCTTAAAAAATTATATCAATGGAACAACCAGACCTCCCACAGGTTGTTTACGATATGTCTCAAAAGATGGACCAGATGGGAAAAGCTATAATAGATTTACAAACTGAGAACAAAGTTTTGAGGGGGCTTATAAAAGATTCTAAGGAACACTATTCCAGCTCTCTGGAACCTCAAGTTTGTCTACCAGAAATATTTTCAGGAGATAGGAGGTCATATAGACAGTTCAAAAATGCATGTGCTCTCCTATATAACTTAAAACCTAGAACATACCCGACTGACAGGGTGAAAGTCTTAACCACCATATCATATCTACGGGCTGAACCTAGGATTTGGGCAGACCAACTGTGTGAAGCTAACTCTCCTCTTCTGAATTCTGTAACTGACTTTTTTCAGGCCATGGATGAACTTTATTCTGACACCGACATTCAGCTTTCTGCAGAGTTGAAAATGAGACAATTGAAACAAGGTAAAAGGCCCGTTGAGGACTATATTACGGAATTTAAGTTATATGCTACAGACTCATCTTGGAGTCGAATTTCTCTGAGAAATCAATTCAGGCTTGGTCTCTCGGAGACATTGAAGGATGAGCTTGCACGCACTGAAATACCTGAGTCTCTTGAAACCTTAATGAGATTGGCTACTCAAATTGATCGCCGAATTAGAGAGCGTAAAGCAGAGCGCTATCATACTGATTCCCAGTATAAGGTTCAAGCCACAGCTCATCCAAAAGTACCCACAACTTCAACAGAAAAGACCACCCCCATGGAGATTGGCATGTTGCGAGGACCCCTAACTACAGATGAAAAATTACGTCGCAGGGCACAGCGCCTATGTATGTATTGTGCCGACCCTACCCACACAGTCGCTGACTGTCCTACTCTACGCAAGAACAAGAAGAGTAAGTTTACATTTATGCATAAGACTGATTCTCATGACAGTTCCCAAACTTATTGTGACTTATCTCTTTTAATACAGTGGGACAATAAGAGGTTGAACGCCAAAGCAATAATAGACTCCGGAGCGTCAGGCAACTTTATGGATATCAATTTTGTTCACCTCAATAAAATACCTGTTGTTGAAAAGAAATCACCTGTATTCCTCAGAGTTATTGATGGGTCCACTCTCACAACAGGACCTATCACTCAACACACTATACCTCTTTTAACTTCTACTGATTCAGGGCATATTGAATTTATTGTTTTCGATATCATTCCATCACCTCATTTTCCTCTTGTTCTAGGATTAAGCTGGCTACAGTTACACAATCCTCTTATTAACTGGCAACGTCTACAAGTAACCTTTACTTCACCCTATTGCAAAAGTACATGTTATCCACAACAAGACATATTACTCACAGACTCTAATACTCCACCATTACCATCATTCTACACAGATTTTTCTGATGTATTTAGTAAGGTAGAAGCGGAGACTCTACCTCCCCATCGGATTTATGATTGTCCGATAGAATTAATTCCTGGTTCTACTCTCCCTGTTGGTCATCTATATCCATTAAGCCAACCTGAACTCAACCATTTAAAGGAGTACCTCTCTGAAAATTTACGCAAGGGTTTCATAAGACCTTCTACATCCCCTACAGCAGCCGGAATGTTCTTTGTCACAAATAAAGATAAAACTTTAAGACCAATAATTGATTACCGGGAATTAAACAAATGCACAGTAAAGAACCGCTACCCGTTACCTTTAATTCCTGAGTTAATTGAAAGATTAACTGATGCAACTATTTTTTCTAAGCTTGATCTGAGAGGTGCGTATAATCTCATTCGTATACGCCAAGGGGACGAATGGCTCACTGCGTTCAGGACCAGATACGGTCTTTTTGAGTACTTAGTGATGCCATTCGGTCTCTGTAACGCTCCTGCCACGTTCCAGCATTTCATTAACGACATCTTTAGAGATTTGCTGGACGTGTGCATGGTGGTGTACCTCGATGATATTTTAATATACTCAAGAAATGAAGAGGAACATATCAAACACGTTCGTTGGGTGTTGGCTAGACTCAGAATTCATAAACTTTATGCCAAACCCGAGAAATGTTCCTTCCATGACACCACTATATCGTTTTTGGGTTATACCATCTCACCCTCTGGTATACAAATGCAGACTGAAAAAGTAGAAGCCGTAAAAGATTGGCCCACACCTATGAATAAAAAGGAGTTACAGAGATTCCTCGGTTTCTCGAATTATTACCGAAAATTTATTAAGGGTTTCTCAGAGATCGTCAAACCACTCACACAATTAACTGGAACAAGTTTACCTTTTAAATGGACTCCAAACCATACTAAAGTCTTTGAACAACTGAAGACATCCTTCACAACTGCTCCTATTTTGAGGTTCCCTGATGTTAACTTACCTTATATTCTTGAGGTCGACTCCTCTGATCATTCTATTGGTGCAGTACTGTCTCAACAAAAAACTGATACTGAACCATTACACCCTGTTTCATTTTTCTCTAAAGCAATGAATCCAGCTGAGAGGAATTATGCAATAGGTGATAAAGAGTTACTGGCCATCCGTAAATCACTGGAGTTTTGGAGACATCTCTTAGAAGGGGCTTTACATCCTATCATAATTTTTACTGATCACAAGAATCTACAATATTTACAAAATAATAAAACCCTTTCATCTAGACAAGTACGTTGGTCTCTTTACTTCTCTAGATTCGATTTCCATATAATCTACCGTCCTGCCTCTAAGAATGGTAAAGCCGTCGCTCTTTCAAGGCAAGAATCAGATCTACCTGAGATAACATACCCAACAAGTATCATTCCTACAGACCGATTCCTATGCTTTACTACAACCTTTCTTAAAGAGGTTAAAAGGTTTTCTACTCAACCACCATCAATTAAGAATCCTCTCATATCCCAGAAGGATGGTATTTATTATTTCAAAGGAAAGATGTATATTCCTACCGAATTGAGGCATCAAATTTTACAACAACATCATGATTCTCCTTTAGCCGGACATCCTGGTGTTTCACGCACTATGGACTTACTATCCAGAAAATATTGGTGGCCTAACATGCTTTCCTCAGTCCTTGATTTTGTTAAATCATGCGTTGTTTGTCAAGTTTCAAAAGCAGAAAGAAAATCTCCTTATGGTCTATTAATGCCTATTTCCATCGCAGAAGCTCCATGGCAACAAATTAGTATGGACTTTATTGTTGAATTACTACCATCAAATAATTATACGACTATACTAGTTGTCATTGACACCTTCACTAAAATGGCACACTTCTTGCCATTTCACAAATTACCATCATCATCTGAAACAGCTACATTGTTCATCGATAACATCATCAAATTACATGGTATCCCAAAAACAATTATATCTGACAGAGGTTCTCAATTTACCTCACGGTTTTGGAGGAACTTGTGTCTATCCCTGAAAATAGATCACCATTACACTACTTCTTTCCATCCTCAAGCTAATGGACAAGCAGAAAGGTTAAATCAGTGGTTGGATGAATATTTAAGGTGCTTCTGTTCATATCAACAAAATGATTGGTATAAGTTTTTAGCACTCGCTGAATTTGCATACAACAACTTAACCAATTCCTCAACAAAACTTACACCATTCTATGCCAACTATGCTTATCATCCGAATTTTGATTCACTTTCACCTACTCCATCCGTATCTCCAACTGTAGACGAGTTGAATCATACCATTCTTGATAATTTCAGATTCCTCAAGGACAATATTGCCAAAGCACAAGCAACACAAAAACACTTTTATGACTTACGTCATAGGAAGCCTCCTGTCTATAAAATTGGTGATATGGTTTGGTTATCCACAAAAAAACCTTCGCATTCAGGTCCCTAGTAGAAAACTAACCCAAAAGTTTTGTGGTCCTTTCCCTATTTCACGAATTGTTAATGAGAATGCAGTCACGCTAACTCTGCCTGATACTTTGAAAGTTCACCCAACTTTTCATGTATCATTGCTTAAACCGTATCTTCCCACTAGATCAACTCTTCCACTACTGCCTTCCAACTTGAATTCGGAGGATTCAGGGATTTATGAAGTTCAATCACTACTCGATTCCAGATTCTATAAAGGAGTGTTACAGTATTTAGTTCGTTGGAAAAATTTTACCGAAGAAGAAGACAGCTGGGAACCATCCTCTAATCTTCAAGCTCCTCGCTTGGTGGCTCAGTTTCACCAACGTTTTCCTGATCGTCCGCGGCCTTAAGCTGTGGAACAGCTTGCCTGAGGAGGGGGTCCTGTCAGGTTTCATAAGTTGTGTGTATACCTTTAAATTTCCGGCTGACCTATCATGCTTTCACACCCCCTTTATAACACCTGCAAACCTGTCATTCCTTGCTTAGTAATTTGTTAGAACTGCCAAGGTAGTAGAACTTCTCCTAAGCCCCTGGATTACTTATATTAACTAATATCAACTGGATTCAAGATCCTGAATCTCTTCAGAACTATTGTCTTTAAAAACTACCACTACTAATTTCTCTGCTTGCTACTAATTTCTAACAGTGCTTGTGCAAGTCTCTTTTCAGTTTTTCTGCTAACGTTTACATTGGATAACAGTTTGTCTTCGTGGATTTACTATCAAAATTCTCTCATCTACCTTGACCAAGGATTCTGCATACAGAGTGGTAAAGATACTTTTTACTTTGAACATTTAATCATTCGCTTACAATTTACAGATTAAGTTTCTTACTTTCGGCTTTCTGCCGCAACTCGTGCTCTGACGTCAGACGCCATTCTCAGAGCAGACCGGAACACAGAAACTCTTTGCATCGCAACTAATTTCAGCAGCCGCAAGTCTCCGGTAAGAATGCGAAACTGACTCTAAGGTACAGCTTCATCTACCTGAGTGTTTAAAGTCTTATAACCTGATCAAAAACAATCTTTCTCTCAGTTGTCCGCTTTTACCCTAGCTTGCTACTTATGAATGACTGTTTTCTCCTATTCGCCTAATTAATGCAATATCTTAGCTGAAGATTATACTAAGTTTAACTTGAACGCAAGTCCTCATACTTTACAAGGATACTTTTCAAAACCAACTTCATGTGATGCATTATTTGATAAGATTTGAAACTTAATTGAATACTATTAACTTTTCCTCAGTATTTCTTTATACTCTTGTCTTATGAAGTAAATAAGATAAGTTCTCATACTGATAAAATTATTTCCATCAACTTCAGTATACTTTTGTATCTTCTGGTACATTATCATAATAACCACACCTGAAACATCTGTTAATACTTCTACATAGTGTTAATAATTATTCAGGTGTAACACATATTACATTTTTATGTACTAGATAAGAGAAATCCTGTTGTACCAGTTACAGATCCTCCCAGTGCAGACCTCAGATTATTACGCCTAGTTCACACTTAATGCTTTCACCATAGAGCCCATTCTGACAGATATATCTAGTTTAAACTTTAATGAATAGGTCCTACTCTGTCACTTAGTTTCTGGCCTGGATCCAGTCTGTGGTCTCCTTCCAGTTCA
The DNA here is from genome assembly GCF_027579735.1 of Bombina bombina. NCBI lineage: Eukaryota > Metazoa > Chordata > Amphibia > Anura > Bombinatoridae > Bombina > Bombina bombina. Next base: position 100,008,230 of record NC_069506.1, read on the forward strand.
TTACTTAGTTTTGTCTGTTGATGTGTTATTTATTGTAGATGCCTTTTTCCTCTTCCTATGTTTCTATTTATGCGTTTAGTACATATATGATGCATATATTGATTATTGTGTTGCTTGAATGTCGGTTCCCCTTCTCCTCCCACATGCTCCCACTTTTCCCCAAACCTTACCCTTCCTTTGCCCCCGCCTAATACCCCTTTAGAGCCATAGGCACGAAAGAAAATCCATCCCCCTGTCTATCATCCTCCACAGGTGCAAAACTCCTAATGTATTACAATCTACCAACTCTGGTCCTGCGGGGCTGCCCAACAGGCCATCTAATATCTTAGACGCCTTAATTACCCTACCACCCATCATCAATCACATGGAGCTAACTTTCCCACTTTTTTTCCCTCTCCCCCCACCCCTCCTTTTCCTCCCTCCCTCCTTCCCTCCATCCCTCTCCTCTCCCCTCCCCCCCCCCCGCACTCACCCCTTTAGCCCTCAGCATAAACACCTCCCCTCTATATTTATCCTCCCCTACCCCCCAATCTGTCAGGTAGACCATTACCACTTTTAATCATTACGATACATATAACTGGTCTTGGGATTACTTCCCCCAACTGAATTCTCCTTTTTTTAAATTAGTTAATAATCTTGACTGCCCTATCTCTTTCTATTTAACCTTCCTCGCTTTCACATATTCTCCTTCTTTCCTTCCCCTGCCTTCTTTCTTTTAATATCTCCCTTCTGCTCCCTTCTCTCTAACACCCTTTGAGTTTTTCTTTTTTTTTTTTTCTCACCCCCTCCCTTAAATGGCTAAACACAGTAGATTCCAGGATCATACTTTCAAATTAACATCCATCAACGCCAAGGGACTTAATAGCCCCGGCAAGAGATCTATTGCCTTGAAAGAACTACACAAATTAAACAGCCAAATTCTCCTACTCCAAGAGACACACTTCCAAAGAGGGGAAGAGCCTAAGTGGCACAACCCTCATTACCCCACTGCCTTCTTCGCGTCTAGACCACGCAAGAAAAACGGCGTCGGAATTCTGATCCACAAATCCCTTCCCCTACAGGTCTCCCACTTAGAAAGGGACACTGACGGCAGGTACCTGATCCTTACAGGGACACTTTACAACCACCAAATCACTATCGCCAATATCTATGCGCCCAATCATACACAAATCCCCTTCTTTAGAAAGGTTACCACCAAACTTCTGGAATACGCAAAAGGGGTGACATATTTAGCGGGCGACTTCAACCTCTCCGACCCCCTTCTTGATTCGTCGAAGGGTATTTCCTGTACCCCTCCTAAAACTCTGAAAGCAATCAAATCCCCTTTAGCTAGCCTCACTCTCCACGACATATGGAGAACTTTACACCCAACCCAAAAAGACTACACCTTCTTCTCAGCTCCTCACAACTGTTACACCCGCATTGACCACATTTACACTGACTCCAACGGCCTCTCTATAACCACCCAAAGTGATATCGGCACAATCACTTGGTCGGACCATGCCCCGATCTCATGCACAGTACTTTGGCCAGACCTCCCAATCACCTCTAAAACCTGGAGACTAGACGACTTTCTACAAGACGATCCTTTAATCTTAAAAGATATCCAGACTGAGTTAATAGAATATTTCCGACTCAACTCTCACTCCTCTAGCTCGAGCCTTATAGAATGGGAAGCCCATAAATCTGTTATTCGTGGTAGCTTCATCAAACATAAAGCCAAAATCAACAGACTGAACAGAGAAAAATACTCCTTCCTACTAACCCTAATCAGCTCCTTGGAAGCTGAACACAAAAAAGACCTTTCCAATGTACCCCTCAAAACTCGCTTATTTGAAGCTAGATCCTCCCTTAAGAAACACCTCATAGAAGCCCACCAAAGAAAAGCTCTCTACCTAAGGCAATATTATTTTGATGGAGGTAACAAACCGGGAAAAATTTTAGCCCGCTGTCTACACAGAAAGCAACTTAACACACACATCCACTCTATCTTAACAAAAGATAATGTTGCTCTCAGGAGCAGTGACCAGATTGCGGCAGCTTTTCACTCATTTTACTCCAAGCTATATAATATAGATGCCCCCCAAAACAAAGAGCCACAACCTGACAGCCCAGATCCCTCTCTACTGGAGGCAACTAACCGGTATTTCGAAGGACTAAACCTACCCTCACTATCAACAGAGCAAGCTCAAAGCTTAGAATCCCCCATTTCCATAGAAGAATTATCCCAGGCCATTAAGGACTCCCCATCGGGAAAAAGCCCTGTTCCCGATGGCTTTACCCCCAGATACTATAAAACCCTTAAAGATATACTGATCCCCCATATGCTCCATATTTTTAACGCATTAAGAGAATTCCCTCATCTAACTAGATCCCTCTTAGAAGCTCATGTCACCGTTATTCCCAAACCGGGCAAACCCCACACAAGTCCTGAACACTTCAGACCCATATCTCTAATCAATACCGATATGAAAATTCTAGCTAAGGTCCTTGCCAACAGGCTCAATAAGGTTCTCCCCCACTTAATATCTAACGACCAAGTCGGGTTCGTCCCGGGGAGGGAGGCAAGGGACAACACCACCAAGGTGCTAAATCTGATTTCTTATGCCAAAACCGAGGGGTCTCCGCTGGTCTTGTTTGCAACAGACGCGGAAAAGGCCTTTGATAGGGTCAGATGGTCCTTCCTAAAAAGAGCGATGCAGGAGATGAATATCCCTGAGGCCTTTATAAATATGACGCTCTCCCTTTATTCGAATCCCAATGCCAGAATAAGGGTCAACAACACCTTATCAGACTCGTTTGACATCAAAAACGGCCCAAGACAGGGCTGTCCGCTCTCCCCTCTCCTGTTCGATATTTCGATAGAGATCCTGGCACAAAAAATAAGAGAAAACCATGCCATCAAAGGGCTTCAGGTAGGCAATAATCACCACAAACAGGCTCTCTTTGCTGACGATATACTCTTCACTCTAACTGAGGCAGAGAGTTCCGTACCTGCTCTGCTTAAAGAACTTGAAGCCTACGGCTCTGTATCCAATTTTAGTCTTAACCTCAGCAAATCCGAACTCCTTAACATAAACACCCCACAACACCACATTCAATTCCTCAAAAACAACTTTAATATCACAATAGCCCAACAGAAACTTAAATACCTAGGTGTCTTCCTTTCAGCCTCCCCACAAGACTTATTTAAACTCAATTATCTCACCCTAAAACAAACATTCGCTAGCGATTTATCTACATGGAAAAATAAACCGCTCACTTGGCTGGGTAGAATAGGGTTGGTCAAAATGAATGTTCTACCCAGGATTTTGTACATCCTCCAAACGCTTCCTATCCCCCTTCAGAGAGGCTACCTAGAACAACTTCAAGGATTAATTGAACAATTCATCTGGGCGGGGGTTAGGCCGAGAATCCCTAAAAAAACTATGTATCTCCCAAGAGACAGGGGTGGCCTGGGGGTACCCAATTTAGTAAATTACAGAAGAGCTATCTTGCCTCACAACTCTAGTGGTAAGGCCTGGGTTGACCTGGATAGACATATATTTAAATTTAACAATGTGGGGTCTTTGGCATGGTTCCCCCCAGACCACAGACCCAAAATTCTACACAACTTTCCAATTGCCTCTGCAACATTCTCAGAATGGGACAAAATAATAGCCACTAGCACCCATATCTCGTCAAGGCACAGCCCCCTAACTTCTTTTGTGGAAAATCCTGACATTCCATACCATAGAATAGGATCCAAAATTAAAAATCCTCACAACCTCTTATCAAACTCAATTCATTCCCTCATAGACAAAGGAAAGCTCAAATCCCTAACAAGCTTACAGGAAACACACAGTGAAATATTTTCTTCATGGCTCCACTACTCCCAACGTCTTCATTACATCTCCCATCACAAATACAAAAAACATTTCACTAGAGAGCTGACACAGTTCGAGAAAATCTGCTCCACCGCTAACGCTCCCAGTCGACTCATCTCCTTACTATATAAAATCCTAGGAGTCCCAGAAACAGACACCCTCCCCTCTTATACTGTGGCATGGAGCAGAGAGATCGATGTAGACACCGATGCACAATTATGGCTAAAGGCCTTTGCTGCTACCAAAAGCTCATCGGTTTCCGCTCAAATCCAAGAAATGCACCTAAAATTTCTTTGTAGATGGTACCTAACTCCAGCCAGGCTTCATAGGATTTATCCCAAACTCAAAAGCTCATGCTGGAGAGGCTGCGGCGATGAGGGTACTCTACATCATATATGGTGTTCCTGCCCGAAACTAAAAGATTTCTGGAGGGATATCTCTCATGAAGCCTCCGCATTGTTAAACACACATATCCAGATAGATGTCGAGTCCCTTCTCTTTAGATCAATTCCCAAAACCAGCACCACGGCACACAAAGCCCTCTGGCTAATAATGATAAACGCAGCTAAAAAATTAATCCCCAGACATTGGAAAACGCAAAACACCCCCACCTTCTTGGATTGGAAAGCTCAGGTATCAGACCTCATTGCCCTTGAAAAATTTCCCTATCTTCAAACACATAACCTAGCTACCCACGAGATGATCCAAGCTATTTGTAATAGATCCATTTAATACCCCAGAATACATCCCCCCCCCCCCCATAATTTCTTTCTTTTTTTTCCCTTCTCTCTTCTTCTCTCCCAGCTCCCCCCCCCCCCACTTCTTTCTTCTCCCTTCTCTTCTATTAGCACCACTCTCCTCTGGCTCCCCTGATATTTGTGCTCCCCATGCGTTAAAAGGAGCCCAACGCCTTATTATACTTACTTTTACTTCTTCTTATGAAGACTTGACTTCATTGTTCATGTTGCTTTGTTTACCATGTATGTATAATTTCAATTGTTACTCAAACGAGATGCTACCATGTTGTCTGTACACCATTTTATTTTATCTTCAATAAAGCTTGTTTGAAAATCAAAAAAACAAAACAAAAAACACTTATATATTGCACAAGGAAGCTTAACATAAAACAAAATAACAAAAAAGAATATATATTGTATTAAGAGCTAAGACTTATAGAAACTGTTTTGCTTGATTAAAAATAGGATTATATCCCTTTTTAGATGTAAGCTGGATATTCCTACAAAGAGTAAACTAGTTTTAATTTGGTCTTTTTGATGGATTCATTTGTAAATTTAGGTAATTCTCTGGGGAGAAAAATGGTGTCTAAATCAAAAGTAGTGATAAAAAAATCTAGATATTGTCTAATGAGTGTAAATGAAATCACAGGATCTTTGGACACACATTTCATAATTAAACAGCTTTCTGATCTATTCATTCCAAAAATCGTAAATAAAAAACTCTTAACTGGAAAAACTTAAAGGGACATGAACCCCAGATTTTTTATTTCATGATTTAGAAAGAGCATGCAATTTTAAACAACTTTAAAATTTACGTTTATTATCTATTTTGCTTCATTCTCTTTATATCCTTTGCTGAAAAGCATATCTAGATAGGCTCACTAGCTGCTGATTGTTGGCTGCACATAGATGCCTCATGTGATTGGCTATTTCTTCCACAATGAATAGCTAAAGAATGAGGCAAATTAGAGAATACAATTTTCAACAACTTTCCAATTTACTTCTATTATCTATCTGAATCATGAAAGAAGAAAAAAATGGTTTAGTGTTCCTTTAAGCAATATACTGCTAGATTAACACAAGTTGAGCAAAGAATATCAGACATAAAAGATCACAATAATATAATAATAGTGAAAACAGAATATATAGAACAAAAACAAAAAAATATAGAAGAAAAACTAGATGATTTAGAAAACGGATCAAAAAGAAATAACCTATGTATTGTAGGTATCCCAGAATCATTTAATACAGCAGACCTGATGAACTTTGTCTCAAATAAATTACCTGAAATATTTTAAATAAAAGAAATAAACATTCCCATACCAATGGAAAGAGTGCACAATAGAAAGAGAAATGAAGGAACATTATATAATAGACAAGTAATAGCAAAGTCTCTTAACTTCCAAGATAAAATCACTGTGCTGAGGGAATAATAGAATTATCTACTTTTATGCATGAGGGTCACTGCATCTCTTTGTATCAAGATTACTCTGCAGGAACTGTGAGACATATAAAGTAAATTAACCCATTCTGTAATGCAATTAACAAAAAAGGACTAAATGCGGGGGGCGGAGCTAACCGCCAAAAGAAGCAGACGTGCAGTGAGAGAGCTCCCTGCTTTTGGGCAATAAAAGTGATCTTTAAACCCTATTTTTACGGCCATCTGAGGGCTAACTTGCCGGACATAGCTTGGGGATAATAGCCCTACACCACTGAGTGTGAAAACCAGAGCCTTGAAGCTATATTTTCATCTTGGCTTAGACCCGGTTCTAACTCAGCTGGGCAGAAGCTGTCTACACTTGCTCTGGAGGGTCGGGGATCCGCTCCGGAGCAGAAGACTAGCATCGGACTACAAGTCGAGAGGCCAAACAGCCACCCACAGTTCGGTCCGGAGACCTTACGGTCTCCGGACCGAACTGTATCTGAGGAGAGCCTCCCTCCGGATAGTTACACAGGTCCGTATGAACTGGCACCACTCACAGACCTTAAGACCCACAGGACCAAGCTTACCCCACTGCTGACAGGCTCTGCATACTAACCCGGCACATCGCGATCCCTCTGAGGTTTGGCGCGAAGATCCGCCATCTTGCCTGGGGCCTTCTTCTCCCTTAGCATCATGCTCTGATCCCACAGGTGTTGAGGGGACAACACACCGGTCTGCTGATTGCCTCACTCTCAAGCGGGACCAGCGAGACCCACACACACCAGCCTGCTGTCTCCAAGTCTAAGCCAGCATTTGCCGGAACTTACAGGGGTCGGATCCATACGGCGGCATCTAGAGTGGAGGCTCCTGCATACAACAGGAGGTAAGGTGGGCCCAGGGAGGAGGATACTATAACGAAGAGGCGCACAGCCTGAAGACGAAATGTCAGACTCTAATACCACATATGAGTCCTTGCTGGGAACTGCTTTAGGAAATGTCCGCAATAAGAACAGACCATCCTCTGAGGACTCTCTGCCCTTAATTGATACTATTACGTCTTTATTAGCAGGGCATCATGAGTCCTTATCAAAGAAATTTGAGAAATCCCATGCAGACCTAAAGAGAGACATAGCCTCGATTGGTGAAAGGACTGATGCTCTGGAACGTAAGCAAGAAGACCTAATCATTGACCACGCTAACCTCCTTTCTTATTCTGAAAATTTGGCTTCCCAACTCTCTTCCCTGGAAGCTAAACTAGCGGACCAGGAAGACAGGTCCAGAAGGAATAACTTGCGAATCAGAGGAGTTCCGGAATCTATCTCCCCTCAGGAACTGGAGGACTGTCTGAAGGAATTATTCAAAGCAATCAGCGACCTACTGATGGATAGAGCCCACAGAGTGGCGCGTCCGCTCGCTCTGGCTACTGACAAACCAAGAGATGTAGTAACCAGACTGAGAAGAAT